>NC_060279.1:92581616-92607611 GCF_021613505.1 Equus quagga | reverse complement strand
GGGGGCGTGGCCAGGGCGCGAGTGGGGCGTGGCCAGCGCAGGCGGGGGCGTGGTCAGGGGCGGGGCGTGGCCGGGGTGTGGTCTGGGCGGGGGCGTGGCCGGGGCCCCCCGTGGTCGGGGGCGCGGCCATGGCGGAGGCGGGGGCGTGGTCGGGGCGTGGCCATCGCGGGGCGGGGGCGTGGTCGGGGCGTGGCCATGGCGGAGGCGGGGGCCTGGGAAGGCATGGGGCAGAGGCTTGGGCTGGACAGGCACAGGGATGGGGTTGGGCCAGAGGTGGGACTGGATTCCAGCTGAGGGTCTGGCTCCCGCTGTCCCCGCTTCCCAGAGCGGCTTCATGGCAGGATCACACGAGTCATCCAGGCCGACTTCACCGGGGGCCTGGAGATCTACGGCGCCATCGAGGCAGGACTGAAGGACCTGGAGATCGGAGTGTTGGGTAAGTCCCCGTGCCTGCTCGGGGGCAGCCCTGTCCTCCACTGCCCCCAAGCTCACCGTGACCTGGGACCCTTTTGTGGTGGCCCTTCCTCTGCCCCGACCTGGTCTCCCTGGGCCTGTTGGAGTGACTCAGACAATTTGTCCCCTCTCGCTCAGTGAACAATGTGGGCATGCTGTATACACCTGGCTTCAAGAAACTGCTCGACTGTGACAACGTCGCCAAAGTGAGTGAAACCGAGGACAGGACTGGCCTGCCCAGCCCCTCCTCTCACGCTACTGCCCTCTGTTGGAAAACTCACGCAGTGCGCTACCCGTGTTAGAACAAGGTACTCTATTGCCTTCCGCGGGAAAATTGTCTTAAAACCTACAAATCTTATGATGTCTAGGACGTGAAGGCGGTCTCGTTCGATGGGGCGCCCTTGTGCAGTGCCCAACCGGCACGACTGTTCAAGTTGAGCCTGCTTCTGCCCTTTCCTATTCCCTGGTGCTCACTAAGGGGACCCACGTGGGAAAGGGGGACCCACATGAGAAAACCAGTGCCTGCCTTGTGGAGCGTGTGGCTTTCTAAATTTTTATTTGGGATCATTCTTGAGCCCACGGCTTCTTTTCTCTTAATCACCTGTGCACATAGCCCCATGGTACTTCTTAGGAGAGGCCAGTAGTCACCTGGACCTCAGTTTCTGCTGCCAACCTCTGTTGTTAAATTAATTGTTTTCTTTGTCTTTTAAATTATATCAAAGTTATAAAGAGTCAAATAGTTCTACAAGGGTTGTTGAAGAAAACGGCATACGCCATTCTCATCTCCTATTCCACAGAGCAGGGTTTCTCAACATCCACCCTGCTGACATTTGGGCTCATGGTTCCTTGTCGTGGGGGCTCTCTTGTGCCCTGTAGGCTGTTCAGCAGCATCCCTGGCCTCTACCCACCACATGGCAACAGCATCCGCCCTCCAGCTGTGATAACAGAAAATGGCTCCACTCACGCCCGAATATCCCCTGGGGAGAAAACCCCACCCGGCTGAGAACCACTGCCCTGGAAGCTACCGCTTTCAACCTGAAAAAGTATATAATTCATCCTTTCAAATAATCCTGTTTAGAGGGTACATCTTGATTTCTCAGCTTTAGCCCTTATCTAGTGACTACCCCCAGCGGAAGAGGAGGATTATTTCTGGTTCGCAGACACCGGTGCCACCACCACAAACACACACCCAGGCCTCCCATCCCCCAGGATAATGTTTCATAGGTGTGGCTGCAGAATCACATTACTGTGCATTTGAAAATGCTGTCCACGGTGGCGCCATGTAGTTTTCCTTTCTATAACAACTTTTTATTCTCCCTGGAGTTAGTGATTGCCTCGATTTTTCATCTGCTTGGATTGCTATGTGCTTATCACTACTTCAACTCCGAATTGTAATACAAAAATATAAAAATGTTCCAGGCAATTTCATCTTCTTGAAGGACTCTCCAAGAGCCTTCTGTCCTGCTCCAGTCTGGACTGGTTACCCTCTGTGTCACAAATCCTGGGACCTCTCTTTATCTTTCTCCTAGGAAGCCCCTATTTTCTCTATCACATGTTATAGCTTTCTTCGGTTTACTCCCTCATTTTGTTGGAGCATGTCCTCCAGTAGCATTCTGAGAAAGGGTGCATGGATGGTAAAAATTTCAGCTCTGTTTTCTATCAGTTACGCAACTTTGCATACATGACTTCATTTCTCTGAGCCTCAGTTTCATGTCTATAAAATGAAAATAAATATTTTTGCTGGACTCACAGAGCTGTTATGACAATGGAATGAAATAATGAACATAAATCTAAGTTGCGCACTCCATCAATGTTGACTATTACTATTAGACATAGACAAAACAGAAGATCAGGGTGGTTTTTAAATTTTAAATATTATTATTTCAAGAGGAAAACATATGCTCATTTTATAAAACGTAACGAGAGGGTAGCTGGGTATTCTGCTTCTGGTATTAGAGGAAGTTGTTGGAGGCTAACGCTGTGAATGAGAACCATTAGGAAAGCGGGATACAATGTTATAAAAAATAACTGGAGACATCACAGAGCTAGGAAGGCAATGAAGAACCTAGCACCAAGATTTGAGGGAGGAGAGAACCCAAGAAGGGAATTTGACATTTGGAGCAAAATTTCACTTCAAGGTGGCTCAGAGTTTAAGAACCGAAGCACAGCTTTCAACCTACTCTTGCTCCAACGAATAATGTAGTTCAAAGCTTTGGGAAATATCCCAAGTTTTAAGATGGTACCCTGAGAAACTATCAATTAGGAGTTGGGGTAAAGTAGAATAAACTAGGTTGCATGGGAACTGAAACAGAGTTTCCAGTGAATTCCATTCCCGTCGGGATTAATGTGACCTGACATTTCAGCGCCCCCTAGTTTAGCTGGCTGGAAGCACAAGAAACCAACACATCATCTTTAGACGAAAACAATATAGTTTAGAGCCTCAAATTAGCCATACGATTTTTTTTGTATTAAATATCCAGCACTCGACAAAATATAACCAGGAATCTTAGGAGAAAAATCATGACAGAAAACAAAATAAATAATACATCATGTAAATTAGTCCACATGTGACCAAGATAATGGAAATATCAGCATAGATTTTTTTTTAAAAAAATTGTGGTAAGCTTTATATAATATCCAAACAGAAACTCTGGACCTATTAACCCATAACTCCTCATTCTTCCCTACTCCCAACCCCTGGTAACCTCTCTTCTCCTTTCTGTCTCTATGAATTTGCTGATTCTAGATACCAGTGGGATCCTAGAATATTTTTCCTTTTGTGTCTGGCTTATTTCACTCAGCATAATGTTTTCCATTTCATCCCTGTTGTAGCAAGTATCACAACTTCATTCCTTTATTTTCTTTATTTTTTAATTGTGACAAATAGACATAAAATTGGCCATTTTTACATTTATTTACATGGACAGGTCAGTGGCATTTTGTACACTCACATTGTTGTGAAACCATCACCACCATCCACCTCCAGAACTTTTTCAATACCTCCCCCTTCTTCCCTAGCTCCGGCTCCTGGAAGCCACCATTCTAATTTCTGTCTCTGTGAATGTGACTACACTATGTACCTCGGATAAGTGGAATCGTACAGTATCTGTCCTTTTGTGCCTGACATTTCATTTAGCATAATATTTTCAAGGCTTATCCCTGTTGTAGCATGTATCACAATTTCCTTCCTTTTGAAGGCTGAGTAGTATTCTCTTGTATGGATACACCACAATTTGTTGATCCAGTCTTCCATTGATGGGCACTCTGGTTGTTTCCACCTTTGGGCTGTTATGAATAATGCTGCTATGCACATTGGGGTACAAATATCTGTTTGTGTCCTTGCTTTTAATTCTTTGGGGCCTATACCCAGAAGTGGAAATGATGCATGCAAGATTGGTTTGGCTATTCAGGGTCTCTTGAGATTCCCTATGAATTTTAGGGTGAGTTTTTCTATTTCTGCAGAAAATGCTCTTTGGATTTTGATAGAGATTGCGTTGAATCTGTAGATCGCTTTGGGTAGTAATGACGTCTTAGCAGTATGAAATCTTCCAAACCATGACCGCGGGATGTCTTTCCAATTAATTATCTCTTCTCTAATGTCTTTCAGTGATGTTTTGTGGTTTTCTGTATATGAGTCTTTCCTCCTTGGTTAAGTTGATTCCTAAGTATATTTATTCTTTTTGATGCTATCATAAATGGAATTGTTTTCATAACTTCCCTTTCGGATGGTTCGTCATTAGTGTATAGAAACACAACTAATTTTTCAATGTTGATTTTTGTATCCTGCTGCTTTGTGAATTCACTTTATAGTTCTCACATTTTTTTGCGTGAAATCTTAAGGATTTTCCACATATAAGATCATGTGCAAACAGATAACTTTGCTTCTTCCTTTCCAATTTGGATGCCTTTGTTTTTTTTTTCTTGCCTGATTGCTCTGGCTAGAACTTCCCATACTATGTTGAATAGAAACAGCAAAAAGCAGAAAATGCTTTCAGTATTTCATCATTGGGTATGATGTTAGCTGTGGGCTTTTCGTATGTTTGTTATTCGTATCTTTATTATGTTGAAGTAGTTTCCTTTTATTCCTAATTTGTTGAGTGTTTTAATCATGAAAGAGTGTTGAATTTTGTCAAATGCTTTTTCTACATCAATTGAGATGATCCTGTGACTTTTCCCCTTTATTCCATTAATGTGTTGTATTACACTGATCAATTTTCATATGTTGAACCATCTTTGCATTCCAGGAGTAAATCCCACTGGGTCATGGTGTATCCTTTTAATATGCTGATGAAATCAGTTTGCTAGTATTTTGTTGAGGATTTTTTGTGTGAATGTTTATAGGGGATCTCAGTCTGTTGATTTCTTTTCCTCTGATGTCTTTGTCTGACTTTGGTGTCGGGGCAATGCTGGGCTTACAGAAGTTAGGAAGTATTCTCTCCTCTTCAATTTGTTGGAAGAGTTTGTGAAGGGTTGGCATTAGCTCTTTAAATGTTTGGTAGAATTCATCAGTGAAGCCGTCTGTCCAGGGATTTTCTTTCTTGGGAAATTTTTGATTACTGGCTACTGATTCAATCTCCTTACTACTTACGAGTCTATCCAGATTTTCTGTTTCTTCCTGATTCACTTTTAGTAGGTTTCGTATTTCTAGGAATTTGTCCATTTTACCTAGATTATCCAATTTTTTGGCGTGCAGTTGTCTGTAGTGCTCTCTTATCATCTTTTTTGCTTCTGTAGAATCGGTAGTAATGTCCCACTTTTGTTTCTGATTTTATTAATTTCAATGTTTTTTCTTTTTCTCTTAGTCAGTCTAGATAAATGTCAATTCTGTTAACCCTTTCAAAGAAGCAACTTCCGGTTTCACTGATTTTCTTTGTTATTTTTCTATTCTCTCTTTTATTTTTCTCTGCTCTAATCTTTATTATTTATTTTATTCTGTTAGCTCTGGGTTTAGTTTGTTATTTTTTTTCCTACTTCCTGAAGGTATAGAGTTGTCGATTTGAGATATTTTTTTCTTTTAACGGAAGTATTTACAGCTATAAGTTTCCCCCTTAGCACTGCTTTCCCTGCATCCTGTAAGTTTTGCTATGTTGTGTTTTTATTTTCATTTTTATTTGTCTCTAAATATTTTTTTAATTTCCTTTGTGATTTCTTTTTTGACTCATTGGCGTTTAAGAATTGTAGAAGTTCAATATGTATTATGGATATTAATCCCTTATCAAATGTATTATTTGCAAACATTCTCTGCCATTTTGTGAGTTGCCATTTTACTCCATTGATAGTGTCTTTTAATGTACAAAACATTTTAATTTTGATGAAGTACAGTTTATCTATTTTTCTTTGGTTGTGGTGCTTTTGGTGTCATATCCAAGAAATCATTGCCAAACTCAGTGTCATGAAGCTTTTCCCCTATGTTTTCTTTCAAAAGTTTTGTAATTTTGGCTCTTACCTTTAGAGCTTTGATCCATTTTGAGGTTTTTGTATGTAGTGTTTTGCTTCATATATTTTGGGGCTCTGTTGTTAGGTCTGTATATATTTATAATTGTTATATCTTCTTGCTGCATTGAACTTTTAAAAAATGTAATGCCCTGGGGCTGTCCCAGTGGTGCAGCAGTTAAGTTTGCACATTCTCTGTCAGTGACCTGGGGTTCACCAGTTCAGATCCCAGGTTTGGACATGGCACCGCTTATCAAGCCATGCTGTGGCAGGCATCCCACATATAAAGTAGAGGAAGATGGGCACAGATGTTAGCTCAGGGCCAGTCTTCCTCAGCAAAAAGAGGAGGATTGGCAGCAGATGTTAGCTCAGGGCTAATCTTTCTGGAAAAAAAAATATATATGTATAATGCCCTTCTTTTTTTTTGTATTGTTTTTGAAACTTAGTGTCTATTTTTTCTGACATATTTATAGCCACCCGAGTTCTCTTTCCATCACTGTTTTCATGGGCTATCTTTTTTCTAATTTTTTACTTTAAATGTCTCTGTGTCTTTGTATCTAAAGTGAATATCTTGTAGACACATATAGTTGGGTGACGTTTTTAAGCCCAATATGTCGATTTCTGTCTTTTAATAGAAGCGTTTAATCCATTTGTAAAAAGTGATTATTGATAAGAAGAGATTTGCTTCTGCCATTTGGCTGTTTCTTCTCTGTATGTCTTAATTTCCCCTCTATTCCTAATAACTTTTTTATTTAGTTGAATTTTTGTAGTGTACCATTTTGATTTCCTTCTTCTTTCCTTTTCTGTGTGTTTTCAAAGTTATTTTCTTAGTAGTTACCTTGGGTATTACAGTTAACATCTTAAACTTATAACAAACTAGTTTTAATAATACCAACTTATTTTCAGTTGTGTACAAACACTCTGCTCCTATGCATACTCTCCCTCCTTGTTTGTACTGTTGTTGTCACATCTTCATACATTGTGTGTCCATTAACATAGATAATACAAATTTCCAATGATTACTTTATACATTTGCCTTTTCAATAATGCTGAAAAGACAGGAGTAACAAACCAAAAGTAAAACAGTGGTGGGTTTTCTACTTACCTATGTAGTTATCTTAATCTGTTTCTTTATTTCTTCTTATGGCTTTGATTATTTTCTAGTTTTTGATTATTTTCAAACTGAAGGACTCCCTTTAGCATTTCTTGTTAGAGCAGGTCTACAGATAATGATTTCCCTTAGCTTTTGTTTATTTGGAAATGTCTTCATTTTCCCCTCATTCTTGAAGGATAATTTTGCTGGACATCGAATTCTTGGTTTTTTGGACGGATTTTGTGCTTTTGTTTTTTAGGACCTTAAATCTGTTATCCCACTGCTTTCTGGCCTCTGTGGTTTCTGATGAGAAGTTAATTCTATTCGTTTATGATGAGGACGTCTTTCTTGCTGCCTTCAAAATTCTCTTTGGGTTTCGACAGTTTGACTACAGTGTGTCTTGGTGTGGATCTCCTTGAGTTTATCCTGCTTGGTGTTTGTTGAGCTTCTTCGATATGTATGTTTCATCAGATTTGAGAAGTTTTCAGTCATTATTATATTAATATAATATAATATAATATAATATAATAATATTATATTATATATATTATATATTATTATTATATGATGTGTATAATGCTGTTTGATGATGTCTGACAGGTTCCGCAGACTCTGTTCATTTTTCTTCTTCTTTTCTTTCTCTTTTGTTCTTCCAGCCAGATACTTTCAATTCTCTTATCTTCAAGAATGCTGATCTTTTCTTCCACCCACTCAATTGTGCAGTTGAACACCCCCCTAGTGAATTTTTCATTTCAGTTATTGAACTTTTCAGCTGAAGAATTTCTGTTTGGTTCTTTTTTTTTTTTTTTTATAATTTCTCTCTCTTTGTTGAATTCTAATTTTGTTCATATATCATTTTTTAAACATCTCCATTAGTTCTTTTTCTATGGCTTTCTTTAACAAGTGGAGTATATTTAAGACAGTTGGCTTAACGTGTTTGACTAGTAATTCCAGTTCTGGGTTTTCTCAGGGATGGTTTCTGTGAAATTAATTTTTTGCTATGTATGGGCCACCCTTTCCTTTTTATTTGTATTTTTTGTTGTTGTTGAAAACTGGACATTCAGAGTATTAAAATATGTCAACTCTTGAAATCTGACTTCCTCACTCCTCAGAGGTTGCTGACTTCTGCTTACTGAGAAAAAGTCATTTGTGACTTTTTAAAAACTATTTTTGCAAAGTGTGTCTTCTTGTGGTGTGTGGTCACTGGAGTTTCTGTTCCATTATCTCTGGGATCATCCAGTGACCTGACAAATATTTCCTTAAGTGTCTGGCTCCAAAAGCAGAGGAGGGTAGTGTCTTTCTTATCTCTTTAAATCTTCTAATAGATACTGCCAGGGGAAGCCATTGCTTCTAAGATGGCCAAAGGCAAGGCAAGTGTCTGCACCCTTCCCTTAGGGAACCACCAGACCAACCAAAATGCATAAGCTCACAGTTTTGGAGGACAAGGTCCTCACTGCCCTCCCTGGTACTAGCCAGCTACTTCAGGAATGCAAGATGCTATTCCCAAAACCACAGTGGGGCTGAGAAGTAGAGGATGCTGGGTGTTCTGCCCACACCACTCACTTATGAAAGATCAGCAGCCTGTCCACGAAGCACTCCTCTGATCGTTATAAGTGTCCAGTCAGGTCCCAGAGTTCCAAAATAGTTCATTCCAATTATTCTTTCCAGCTCAATAGTTGCTTTGATGGAAGAAATGACCCCTAGCACTTCCTGCTCTGCCATTTTGTGTTGTCTTGTTCAGCATAGATTTTAAAATAACTGTGATTAATATATTCAACATACTAAAAATCACAACAGAGAATTTACTCAGAAAACTGGAAATTTAGAAAATTCAAATTCTAGGATTGAAAAATGCATTTATTGAAAAGCAACTTTATGGATAGATTTCATAATGAAGCAGACACAGTTGAAGAGAGAATTGGAGAAGCGGAAGTAAGGACAGAAGTAGATACTCAGGCACTCGCCTGGAGAGGCAAGAGGATAGAAACATGGAAAGGGATAAGAGATATGTGAAGTATTGTGAAAATGCCCAATATGTGTGTAACTGGAGTCCCATAATACAAAAAGGAGTAAATAGGCATGATGTAAATATTAAAAACATAATGGCTAAATATTGTGCAGTACTGACAGAAGACATCAAGCACAAATCAAATTCCAGGATCACTATGACCACCAATGCAATTGCATAGAAACTTTCAAAGCAGGATTTAGAAAGTAAAAAATTTGAGCTGAAAGATGAATAAAATTGAGAAAATTCTGCAAGATTGATCAGGAAAAGAGAGAGAGAGAGAGAAGGCACAGATAAGTAATGCCAGAAATGAAAATGAGGGGCCAGCCTGGTGGCATAGCAGTTAAGTTCTCATGTTCCACTTCAGTGGCCCGGGGTTTGCCGGTTCATATTCTGGGTGTAGGCATGGCACCATTTGGCACGCCATGCTGTGATAGGCATCCCATGTGTAAAGTAGAGGAAGATGGGCATGGATCTTAGCTCAGGGCCAGTCTTCCTCAGCAAAAAGAGGAGGATTGGCAGCAGTTAGCTCAGGGCTAATCTTCCTCAAAAAAAAAAAAAAAGAAATGAAAATGAGGATATCCTTGGCGATATCAAAACTGTAAGAAGATCCTACTAAGATATAATGGCAAAAATTTGAAATTTTAGATTACTGGAGCTATTTCCTAGAAAACACAATGTATACAAAAACGAAAAGAAATAGAATATCTGACTAGTGCTATATCTTTAAAGAAATTGAACCCATCATGTAAAAGCTCCTTACAATAGTGTTTACTCTTGGAGGGGTAGTGTGTGGAAGGGTACGTGGGTGGGGGCTCCTCGGGAGCTGTTAATTCTGTTTTTCTAAATCTGGATGCTGGTCACATAGCTGTATCCAGTTTGTGAAAATTCATTGAGCTCTACATCTATGGTGTGGGCACATTTCAGCATCCATGCTATTCTTCAATAGCAAGTTTAAAAAGATGAAACCTTCCTGTAAGTAAAAGCTCCAGGCCCTGATGTCTTTATCCGTGAGCTACTGAATATTTAAGCACAAAGTAAAAACAATCTCATCTAAACTCTTTCAAAGACTAGAAAAAGAGTATGCACTTTCTGCCTCATTTTATGAGGGCATACAACCATCATACCCACTCCCAATAAGGAAATTACAAGGAAGAAAAAATTAGAGCCTAATTTCCTTCAGGAACATAAATGCAAATATCCTAGACCAAATAATTAGCTCACCAAGCCTGTGATATATAAAAAGAATTAAATATCACGATCAAATGAGCTTTATTCCAAGAGTGCAAGGATAATTCAGAATTTGAAAATCTATCTGTATACTTCACCATATTAATAGAAAAAAGGGAGAAAAACCACATGATTATCTGCATAGATACAGAGAAAGTAAGAGTCAATTGCTGAGAGTTAATGTATGTTCATTACTTTTTAAAAAGCAACTAGGAATAGAAGAAAACTGCCTTAATCTGGCAAACAATCCTCAAAGAACCTGCAACTAGCATCATACCGAATGGTGAAATGTTGAATGCTTTTTCCATGAGGTTGGGAACAAGACAAGGAAGTCTGCTATGACCTCTCTATTTAATATTTTATGGGAGATCAAAGTTATAAGGCTAAGAAAGGAAGAAGTACAATTGTCATTATTTGCAGATGATAAGACTTTCTATGTAGAAAACCCAGAAGAATTTATTTATTAATCAACTCAGCAAATTTTATGTCTATATATCAGTAATGAACAGCTAGAAAGTAATTTCTTTTTTTTTTTTTTGAGGAAGATTAGCCCTGAGCTAACATCTGCTGCCAATCCTCCTCTTTTTGCTGAGGAAGACTGGCCCTGAGCTCACATCCGTGTCCATCTTCCTCTACTTTATATGTGCGATGCCTGCCAAGCGGTGCCATGTCTTCACCCGGGATCCGAACTGGTGAACCCCAGGCCGCCAAAGCAGAACGTGCTCACTTAACCACTGCACCACCAGGCCAGTCCCTCAAAAGTAATTTCTTGGGCCAGCCCCAGTGACCTAGTGGTTAAGTTCAGCATGCTCCACTTCAGTGGCCCGGGTTCACTTCCCAGGCACAGAACTACACCACTCACCCGTCAGTGGCCATGCTGCGGTGGCATCCCACATACGAAAAGAGGAAGATGGGCAGCGAATGTTAGCTCAGGGCAAAGCTTCCTCAACAACAACAACAAAAAGTAATTTTTTTAAGAGGCAAGATTTATCATGGCAGTAAGGACATCCAATATCTAGGCATTAATCTGAAATAAAATATGTAAGACCACCTTTCCTTACAGAAAACTATAAAACATCACTAAGAGAAATTTTAAAAGACCTAAATTAAAAGAGGGGCATACTTAGTACCTCTATTGTAGGCAATATGCATCAATTGGCAGGTTCAGTGTGTAAAGAAACTCTCACTGAATTCGGGGCTATCCTAGACAAATTCCCAGCAGATTCTTTAGTGTAAATTGAGAATGCAAAGGGCCAAGAACATCTTGAAGAAAAGTTCTACCAGATGACAAGAATTATTATGAAGCTACAGTAAATAAGACGGTGTGACACTGGTACAATGATAGAGAAATAGAAGAGTGGAGCAGAAGAGAGTCCAGAAATAGACTCCCACATATATGGACATCGAAATTATAGCAAGACTGTATTACAGATCAGTGAGGGGGAAGAGGCTCTGTCAATCAATCAAAGTGGATGTGGGCATCTGGGAAAAAGGGAAACTTGTTGCCTACCTCACACCCTACCCAGAAGTCATTTCCTCTTGGATCATGGATCTGACTACGAACTCAGACTGGTGAGGCATAGAAACATTTAGGTAACTTATGAGAATGTCTTCACGACCATGGAGCAGGGAAATATTTGTCTTTTTTTCCCTGGCTTTATCGTGATATAACTGACATATAACAATGTGTAAGTTTAGGGTGTACGACATGATGATTTGATACACATATATATTGTGAAATGGTGACCACAATAAGGTTAGTTAACACACCTGTCACCTCACATAATTACAGTTGGGAAATATTTCTTTTCTTTTCTTTTCTTTTTTGAGGCAGATTAGCCCTGAGCTAACATCTGCTGCCAATCCTCCTCTTTTTGCCGAGGAAGACTGGCCCTGAGCTAACATCTATGCCCATCTTCCTCTACTTTATATGTGGGACGCCTACCACAGCATAGTGTGCCAAGTGGTGCCATGTCTGCACCCGGGTTCCAAACCGGCGAACCCTGGGCCACTGAAGTGGAACGTGCGCACTTAACCACTGCGCCACCAGGCTGGCCTGGGAAATAGTTCTTAAACAGAAAACAAAAAGCATAAGCCATGAAGGAAGGGATCAGAAAACTGGATTACGTTAATATTAAGAGCTCTTGTTCATTCAAAGTCACAAACAAGCGAGTGAAGGCACAAGCCACAGAGTGGGAGGAGATATTTGCAGTGCAAGTAACCACCAAGGGGCTTGTATTTAGAATTTACATATATTAATATGTCATATACAAGTTATATATATTAATATATCATATATAAATATATTATTTATATTATATATTATATTAATATATATTATATTATTATATTATGTTATATATTATATATGTTATATAAATCTTTTTAAAGTACAAACAACCCAGTTAAAGAAGGGGAATCAGATTTGAATAGCCACCCTACAAAAGAGGAAATCCAAGAGATCAGTGAACACATGAAAATGTATTCAGCCTCATTCTTATTAGGGAGCTCCAAATTCAAGCCAGAATGAGATACAGCTACACAGCCACTAAAAAGTTTAACCCTAAAAGTACTGACGATACTATGTGTTGCTGGGGATGTGGAACAACCGGAATTCTTAAGCTTTGCTCGTGAGAATATAAATTTGGACGATTTGGGGAAATTGTTTTGCAATACCGCCTAAGATTGGAAATAGGCATACACGAGCATCCCTCCATTTCACTCCTGGTGGTGTGTGAGTGCGCAGGTGCTCCAAAAGACACATTCGAGAGTGTTCCTAGATAAATTATCTATGATAGCCCCAGACTGGACCCAACCTAAATGTCAGTCAGTAGTCGATGAGATATATAAATATAAATATAAATATAAATATATAAATAAAGCATGCTGTATTCATCGAGTGGAAAATTACAGCAATGAACATGAATGCACTTCTGCTACACACGACATGGATGAATCTTACAAACAAAATGTTTAGCAGACGAAGCCAGAGATAAAACGGTACATACTGTATGACTCTGCTTATATGAAGGTCAGAACCAGACAAAACTATTCTAGAGCGTATTAGAGGTCAGGATAGTGGGTAACCCAGGGGGAGGCAAGGACAGTGACTACAGGGGGAAATCTGGAAAAGTGTCAATACTTTATTTCTTCCTACTTCACCTTTCACAAGTAGGCATGTATTTTGGGGATTATTCTAATCAGAATAAATCGCTGGCCCATTCTTTTTTATTATTATTATTTTTATTTAAAGACTGGCCCTGAGCTAACATCTGTTGCCAATCTTCTTTTTGTTTTTTCTTCTTCTTCTCCCCAAAGTCCCCCAGTACATGGTTGTATATTTGAGTTGTAGGTCCTTCTAGTTCTTCTGTGTGGGACGCGGCCTCAGCATGGCCTGATGACCTGTGCCATGTCCACGCCCAGAATCCAAACCAGGGAAACCCTAGGCCACTGAAGCGGGCGCGTGAACTTAACCACTCGCCACGGGGTGACCCCATGACCCATTCTTTTTACTTGCGGCCCAGCGATCCATCCATTGGCTACACTGTATTTATTTAGTCACTCTGCTATTGATCAGCATTCAGGATGTTTCCTGTTCTGTGTGACTACAAAGAGTGTTGCGATGAATATTCACTGCCCACACGGGTGAGTATCTTGGAAAAGAATCAATTTCCGGAAGTGGAGTTGATGGGTCAAAGGGTACGTGCAGTAGGTGCTACTTTTACAAAATGTGTTAAAGTAAAACTAAGTTAGGAAATAAGAAAAGGTGGGCGCTGTGGCGGGGCTGGGGATGATTGGTTTTGTTTTCTTCCCCAGAGACTCTCGGATGTTGTAAACTGCAACGTGATGTCTGTGGTCCAGGTGAGTCTGGGCCAGGAGGCGCTGGGTCCACGGTCAGTGCAGCTCTGACTACTCTGGGTGGTCCCCAGCATCCCTCCACACCGGACCTGGCATGGAGAAGGTGCTAGGGGCTATTCCCTGAGGCTTGAAGGGAGCGGAGGGAGTGAACTGGAGGAGGGAGCAGGAGTCGTTGGGCGGGTGGAAGGATTGCAAAGGGAAAGGTGGAGTTTCCCCCACTCTTCTCTACAGATGACTGCAATTGTCCTGCCCCAGATGGTCGCCAGGTAAGAGGCAGTCTCTTTCTCTTCCACTCTGGATCCTCTCCCATCCAACCTCCAGGCTTTTTCCGTTCCCCGCTGGTCCCACCCACGTTTCCAACTCTTCTCTGTCCCTCTGAGGTTTCTCAGATGAGGGCTCGGGCTAAGGGGTGGCAGTGGGGGAATCACCTGGACCCTCTATTTCCGGTTGGCATTGATCACCTTCCAACAAATGCTTCCTCCTCCAGAGGCAAAGGCATCATCATCAACATCTCTTCGTTATCTGACAGGAGACCCTGTCCATTTTTAGCAGCGTATGCAGCCTCTAAGGTACCCAGACCCACAGACCCAGGGCGAGGGCTGTCCTGCCATTCTCGATTCCTGCTGTAGCCCTTCATTCTGGCATTGAAGGTTCTGGGGGAAAAGTCCTGAATGTGTGTATGTGTGAGACAGAGATGTGCCATCTGAATCTGGAGCTGTTCATAGGTCAGACAGACATCTGGGGCACAATCCAGTGGGCAAGCTAGATTTTTTGGTTTGTTTTTTAAGAGAAAGGGAGGCTGGGGTCAAGGGAGCACGTGAGGTGGGAAGGAGGTCGGGGAATTCAGAGACTGGCCTGGCTGGCGTGGAGGGTGCGTGTATGGGAACAGAGAGAGGGCTCAGAACACGCAAGCGCTCAGGTGTTAAGGTGAGGACTTGGGCCGCGAGGAGCGGGGCCTGCTGGATCCACGGACGGAGTGCTCTGCACAGGGACGGCTCTCGGTCCTGGGACCCTCCCTCTCCTTCCTCCACAGGCCTTTGTGCGAAGCTTCTCCCGGGCGGTGGGCGCAGAGTACTTCTCTCAGGGCGTCGGCGTACAGGTACCTGACTCCGCAGGGGCGGGGCTCAGAAGGCACGTGGCAGCTCAGAACGGGAGGGGCATGGACACGGGGTAGGAGCTAAGGGACAGTGGAGGCTTCTAGGAGCAGAGAGATGTCTGAAAGAGGATAGTGATTTGGAATAGCTGGAGTGACCAGAGCTCAGAGCTGTGGCTTTGCTTAGGGGGCGTGGTGTCGGGGGGCATGGTCTCTTGGAAGAGTGGCATGTAGGGGCGTGGTCTCCTGGGGCCGTGGCATTTACGGGCGTGGCCTCTTGGGGGCGTGGTTTCTGGGGTGGCATCTAGGGGCGTGGCCTCCTGGGGGCGTGGTGTCTAAGGGCCTGGTCTCTCCAGGCGTGGCATCTAGGGGCGTGGCATCCAGGGGGCGTGGCATCTTGGGGCGTGGTCTCAGGGCCGACACTCGGACCCACGTGGGACTGCAGCTAGAAGGCGAGCCTCTGGGATCCACAGAGAGGGCCTGGGAGGGTAGGCTGGGGTGGGAGGGGACTTCTTTTCTTTACCGGCTTCCTTCCTGCAGACAGTGAGCCCCTACACGGTTGCCACAAACATGACCCGTGACGTGAGCTTCGGAAAGAATGCCGAAGACTTTGCTCGGGAGGCGCTGGACACTCTTGGCCTCACCTCGCAAACGCCTGGTTGCCTGAGCCACGCTTTGCAGGTGCCTTCACGGGGCAATCACGGGCAGAGAGCTGGAGGGAACCTTCCCTGGCTCCGGTCCACTAGAGCGGAGAGACGTCCCGGGGAGGGGAGGTCCCCCACCCTGGGCTGGGGAGACAGGAGAGGAGATGGGGGCACATCCTGATCCCTGGTACCTCTCCTTCCCAGAGTTTCCTGCTGCCTCTGCTGCCCAGTTGGTTTTCTCTCTCGCGCTGGGGAGTGAAGTTGACATCTCTGTGGGCGAACAGGCTTAAGGAGAAGTTCGCGAATTAAAGGCATTGAAGAGGCGTGGCCGCTTGTCCATCCTCCCCCGCCCCCCAATCCCAGGCCAGAGCTGTCGTTGTTAGCAAAGATGTCCCACCCGGGAGAACAGACAGACAGGCAGGCCAATGGAACAGAACTGGACCCCCCGAACACCTGCACATTTGGTGACAACTGCAGATCTCAAACCTCTAATGGGAAGATGGAGTTTTCAATATGTGGCGTTTGGGGAAAAACAAAAAATATACATATAATTGTAGCGGTGATGGTTGCAAAATTTTGTGAATATCCTAAAAACCATTGAATTGTACACATTTAAAGGGTGAATTTTATGGTATGTGAATTATATCTCAATAAAAATAATTTTTAAAATGGAGACCCCCTAAGTATATGTATATATAATTAAATCCATTCCTCACACCATACACCTGCATAAACTCCAGATGAATCAGAAATCCTCATGTAAAAGAGAAACACGCAACTAGAAGTGTACACGAATGAATTCTTCTCCATCTTGGGAGTGGGAGAATGTTTCTAATTAATACTGAAAATTAAAAGCAACAACAAAAAGAATCGCTAATAAATATTGAACTATTAATGACTGCAGGCTGAATTCCTTAGGGAAAGTGTCTGAAGCTTCCTCTGAAATGCATTGAAAAGTGAGCTGAATTCACTTGTGGATAGTGGGATAGATGGAGCAGATAGAGATAAGACAAGTCTGGTAAAATGTTAGTAATACAACCTAAGTGGTAGATACACGCTTTTTCACTGTACACTTCTTTCAACTTTTCTATGTGTCTGAAAATTTTCATAATAAAATACTAGGGAAAATCCAGGAGCAATAAAATAAAATAAAAATAAAATAAAATAAAACTACTTAAGCAGATTTAGAAGTTACTTTAGAAAAGATGATTCCATGAGCAAAGTAAAAATGTGACCATCTCAGAGAAAATGTTTACAACTTATGCACAAAATGTGAATCTCCTTAATATATACAGAAAAGACTAGGGGCCGGCCCAGTGGCACAGCAGTTAAGTGCGTGCATTCCGCTTTGGTCGCCTGGGGTTCGCCAGTTCTGATCCCGGGTGTAGACATGGCACCACTTGGCATTCATGCTGTGGTAGGCATCCCACATGTAAAGTAGAGGAAGATGGGCATGGATGTTAGCTCAGGGCCCGTCTTCCTCAGCAAAAAAAAAAAAAAAAAAAAAAAGGAGGAGGAGGATTGGCAGCAGATGTTAGCTCAGAGCTAATCTTCCTCAAAAAGAAAGAAAAAGACTAAAAGCCCAATGTTTTAAAATGTGTAAAGGAGTGAAAAGACACTTCACAGAGATACAAACACAGACAGTCCTTAACTATATGAAACGATGCTCAACTTCACTGTCTTCTTGTTTGCATGGCTTCTGGAGAGAAGTCAGATGTAACTCTTGTCTTGGTTCCTCTCTAGGTAAAGTGTCTTTTTTTTTTTTTTTTTTTTTACATTTATCCTGCTTGGTGTTCTCTGAGCTTCCTGGATCTGTGGTTTGGTGTCTGACATTATTTGGGGGGAAGTTCTCAGTCATTCTTTCCAATATTTCTTCGGTTCCTTTCTCTCTTCCTTCTGGTGTTTCCCTTATGCACGTGTTACACTTTTGGTAGCCATCTTACAGTCCTTGGATATTCTGTTCTGTCCTGTTTTGTTTTTTTCAGTCTTTGTTCTCTTTGCTTTTCAGTTCTGGAAGTTTCTATTGAGATAGCCTGAAGCGCAGAGATTCTTTCCTCAGCTGTGCCTACTTAGCAAGTAAGCATCAAAGACATTCTTCATTTTTATTACAGTGGTTTTAATCTCTAGCATTTCTTCTTGGTTCTTTCCTAAGATTTCCATCTGTCTGCTTCCATTGCCCATCTGCCCTTGCACGCTGTCTCCGTTATCCATTGGAGCCCTTAATCATAGCGGTTTTAAATTCCCAGTCTGATAATTCCAACACCCCTGCCACGTCTGGCTCTGATTCTCGCTCTGTCTCTTCAAATTGTGGGTTTTTTTTTTGCCTTTTGGTATGCCTTGTAATTTTTTCTTGATAGCCGGACATGATGTACTGGGTAAAAGGAACTGAATAGGTGTGTCGTAACGTGGTGGTGAGGTGTGAGTTGGGGGGGGATGGTGCATTCTGTAGTCCCATGATTAGATCTCAGTCGTTTAGTAAGCCAGTGCCTCTAGATTGTGAACGTCACAAGTGTTTTTAATTTTTTTCTCTTTCTTAAGCGGGAGAGTGTGGCTAGTGTGGGCTGAGATTGGGCATTTCCCTTCCCTACACCCTGCTCTGTCAGAATCTGATAATATCCCAGAAGATTAGGCTCTGGGTCACTAGTCCCTCCAGGGCAGTCTTTGTTAAGAAGAGCAGAGTGCTTCTGATGAATTTCAAGATGCTTCTTTCCCCCGTCCCCCTGCCAGGAACACAAGGGGATTTTTCTCTGATATTTACTGTGGGAAGTGGCTTGAGGTCCTAGAGGTAAATCCCCAAATTGTGGAAAACTTCCTATGACTGGGTTCCCCTGGAGTTTTCAACTCTCACGCTTGTCCACACTGAGCCTCATCAATCACGGTGCCGGTTTCCCACCCCAGCACTGGTTCCCGCGGCAGTGTCTGCCCGCGAGTCTCTGCTCGGGAAAGTTGTTGTTGCCTGTATTTGCCTCTCCGTCTATCCAATCTTAGGGGCAGTGTTTCGCCCCGTGTCCTCATCTCTGTTCAGCTTTTTATTTGTTGTTAAGACGGAGTGGCAACTTCCAAGCTCCTTATATGTGAAACTGGAAACCAGAAGCTACCTAAAAAGGCCATATACACTTGGAAAGAATGTATATTCTGCAGCTGTTTGATCTACCGTTCTATATGTGTTGATCGTTCAAATTGATGAACTATACTGTTCAAATCTATGTTCTTTCTGAAATATACTTTTTGCTTCTTCTGTCAGTTACTGCATGAAGCATGTTAAAATTTCCAACTCTGATTGTGGGTTTGTCCACTTCTCCTTTTAGTTCTGTCAACTTTTGCTTTATGTTTTTGAGGATGTTATTAGGTGCATGCATGTTTAGGATTGTTGTATGGTCCTAATGAGCCCATCTTAAATTATGAACTGTCACTTTTTAACTCTCGTAATACTTCTATCTAAAGTCTGCTTTGATATTAATATAGCCACACCAGCTTTTTTCTTTCTTTTGGTTGCTGTTTGCTTTGTGCATCATCTGCATTTCTTTTATTTTAAATTCTTCTTTGATTTTATATTTAAAATGTGTTTCTAACAGAGTATATAAAAGGATCTTGTTTCTCATCCAGTCTGACAATATCTCCCTGTAACTAGGGTGTTTATTTTCATTTATATTTAATATACTTGGTAATACAGTTGTGTTTAAGATCACTGCGCTAGTGACCTATTGCTGTGTAACAAATCACCCCAAAATTTACTGGCTTGAGACAATAGCAATCATTTATTATCTCTCACTTTCTGCAGGTTAGGAATTCATTAGTGGCTCATCTATATGATAGTTCAAAATTCGCTACATCCTTGCCCACACTTGTTATGACCTGTCTTTTTTGTTACAGCCATCCTAGTGGGTTGAAGTGGTACCTCATTGTGATTTTGATTTGCATTTTCCTAAAAGCAAATGAGCATCTTTTCATGTGCTTTTTGGACACTTGAGAAGGTGTCTCTCTTCTCTGAGAAACGTCTTCTCAGATCCTTGCCCATTTTAAAATTGGGTTGTCTTTTTACGATTGAATTGCAAAAGTTCTTTGTATATTCTAGATGCAAACCTCTTATCCAATCCACGATTTGCAGATATTTTCTTTCATTCCATGAGTTGTCTTTTCACTTTCAGTATGCTAGCCTTTGAAGCACCAAACCTTTTAATTTTCATTAAGTCCAACTGATCTATTTCTCCTTTTGTTCACCTTCATTTTCAAAGGATGTTACCGCTGGTATAGAATTCTAGGTTAACAGTTCATTTTTTTCATTCAGTGCTTTAAACGTGTCATTCCATTGTCTTCTGGCATGTATTGTGGGTTGAATGGTGTCCGCCCCAAAAAGATATGTAGGGGGTGCCAGCCGAGTGGTGCAGTGGTTAAGTTCACACGTTCTGCTTCAGTGGCCTGGGGTTCACCAGTTCGGATCCCGGGTGCGGACATGGCACCGCTTGACAAGCCATGCTGTGGTAGGCGTCCCACATATAAAGTAGAGGAAGATGGGCACGGCTGTGAGCTCAGGGCCAGTCTTCCTCGGTAAAAAAAAAGAAAAGAAAAGTCAGACGCCCTTGTTTTCCCCTTAAATGTGATGTCTTTTTCTCTCTGAATGCTTTTCCTGATTTTCAGTTTTCTTTGGCTTCAGCAGTTCTACCATGAAATGCCTAGGTGTTTTTTCCTGCTTGGTTTTTATACTGCTTGGGGTTCACTGAGATTCTTTAATCTGTGAGTTGATGTTCTTCACGCATTTTGGAAATTTCTCCAAAAAGCACTTCTTAAAAATGACTTCTGGACCCATGCTCTCTCTTCTCTCCTTATGCTGCCCTCATGCTACACGTGGCAGATCGTTTAACAGTGGCCCCATATTTCATGCACGTCTTTTGCGGGGCTTTTGGTACCATTCTTTTGTCTTAGAGCTCCATCGTGGATAATTGCTATGGATCTGTCTTCAAGATTCCTGTTCTTTCCTTCTGTTGTCAGTAATCTGCTGTTAAATCTCTTCAATGAGTTCTTTTTAAACCAACATTATAGAAACATAATTTATGTATACTAAAACACTCACACTATGAGTGTACGGTTCATTGAGTTCTGAAAAATATATGTGCTTGTGTAATCACCAAACAAATCAAGATATAGAACCTTTTTATGATCCCAGAAGGTCTTTTGAGCCTCTTTCCAGCCAATCTTAACTCCTCCAGGTAATCACGGATCTGATTTACATTACGACTGATGAGCTTTGCCCAGACTAGAATTTCACACAATTGAAATAATGTCTGTACACTTTGGGGACTGGCTTCTTTCTTTCTGCGTAACAGTTTTGGATTCATCCATGTTGTCACACGGGTGTAGTATGTTCCTTTTTGCCCATGAGTGATATTCCATCATATGAGTACACTGCAATTTATTATTAATGAGCATTTGGGTTATATCCAGTTTTCCGACGTTATGAATAAAGCTTCCGTGAACATTTGTGTCAAGTCTTTTTGTAGACACGTTTTCATTTCTCTTGAGTAAATACCCAAGAGAAATTTCTGAGTCATAGGGTAAATGTATGTTCAACTTGACGAGAAATTGCCAACGGGTTTTCCAAAGTGGGGGTGCCATTTTACACTCCCTTCAACAAGTTGTTAGAATTCTAGCTGCTCCATGTGTTTGCCAATGTTTGGTATTGTCAGTCTTTAAAAATTTTAGCCTTTCTGAAGACATGTGGTGATATCCCTTTGTGGCATTAATTTGAATTTCCATGGTAATTGTAGATGTTGAATATCTTCATGGGTTTCTTGGCCATTCATGTGTCTTCTTTTTGAAAATGTTCAAGGCTTTTGCTCTTTTTAAAGTTGGATTTTTTAATCTTTTTATTATGGAGTTATAAGGGTAATTATATATTCTGGACTCAACTTCTTTTGCGAAATACATATTGCAAATATTTCCTCCCAGGTTTTGGCATACATTTTCCTTTTCCTAATTATGTGTTTTGAAGAACAGAAGTTTTTAATTTTGATGAAGTCCCACTTATCTTTTTCTTTTTCTTTTATGGTCAGTGCTTTTAGCGTCTTGTCTAAAAAATCTTTGCCTACCCCAAGTTCCTGAAGATTTTCTCCAATTTTTTTTTCTAGGAGTTTTATAGTTTTAGCCCTTACATTTAGGTCTATGATTCATTCTGAGATAATTTGTGTGTGTGTGTGTGTGTGTTAGGTTCAATTTTGTTCATGCAAATATCCAGTTGTTCCCAGCACCATTTATTGAAAAGACTCTCTTTTCCTGCCATAGAATTATGTGGACATGTTTATGGAAAAGCAATTGTGGGTCTACTTCTGGGCTCTCTGTTCTGTGTGTGACATACGTCCTTATATCAATACCACGCTATTGATTACTGTAGCTTTATAGGAAGTCTTGAAATCAGATAGTAAAGCCCCCCATCTTTGATATTCTAAATCCTTGAATTTCTATATAAACTTTAGAATCGGCCTGTCATTTTCTACAAGAGTTTGCTGGGGTTTTGATCAGTTTTATTTCCAGACTTTTTATTCTATACCATTGATCTATTTGTCTGTATTTATATCAATAACACACTGTTTGATTATTATAGTTGTATAATAAATCTTGAAGTCAGATAGTGTTCGCTTTGCAGCTTTGTTATTTTCAAAGCTATCTTGACCATTCCTGGTCCTTTGCATTTCTATGTGAATGTGAATATCAGCTTGTCAATTTCTACCAAAAAAATTACTGGGATTCTGATTGGGATTGCATTGAAGCTATAGGTAGATTTGAGAAGAATTGACATCTTAACAATGCGAGCTTTCTAACTCGTGAATATGGTTTCTCTCTCCATTTATTTACGTTCTCATTAAATTCTCTCATCCTTGTTTTATAGTTTTCAGTGCCCACATCCTGCACATATTTTATTAGCCTTATGTATATTTTATATTTTGTGACGCTGTTATAAATAATATTTTAAAATGTTATTTTCCAGTTGTTGGTTAGTAATACGTAAAAATGCAATTAATTTCATATATTGACCTTGTATCTTGCAACCTTGTTAAAATCACTCTTTAGTGCTAGTTTCTTTTCTGTTAGAATACTTAGGATTTTCTATGTACGTAATCATGTCATCCTCAGATAAAGAGAATTTTACTTCTTTTCCAATCTGCTACCTTTTATTTCCTTTTTCCTGCCTTGTTGTCCTGGCCAGATCTCCACTACAGTATTGAGTAAAAGTGGCCACAGTGGACGTCCTTACCCTGTTTCTGATCCTAGAGGGGGTGTGTTCATTCTTTTACCATTAAGTAAAATGTTAGTAGGAGTCTTTGTAGATGCCTTGTATTAAGTTGAGAAGATTTCATTCAATTTCTAGTTTGCCGAGAATTTTTATCATGAATGCGTGTTGAATTGTGTCAAGTTATTTTCTTCATTTATTGCAATGATATGATTTGTCTCCAAAATTCTATTAATGTGGTGAATTCCGTTGACAGATTTATGATGGTTAAGTCCATCTTGTAGTCTGGAGTAAATACCACTTTCCCAAGAGATATTTTCCTTTTTATATGTTGCTGTAATAGATGTGTTAATATCTTGTTAAGGATTTTTATGTCTATGTTCATGAAGGATATAGGTGGTACTTTTTCTTTTATTGTACAATAAAATTCTTTTTATTGTATTGTCTGATTTTGGTTTCAGGGTAATGTTGGCCTCATTAAGCGAGTTGGTGAGCTCTCTTCCCTCCTCTCTGCTCTGAAAGAGTTTCTGTAAAATTGATTTCACATCTTCCTGAAATGTTTAATAGAATTCAACTGTGAGGCTGTCTGGCCCTTGAATTTTCTTTGGGGAAAGGTTTTCAATTATGAATTAATTTCTTTAATAGTTATAATGCTATTCAGATATCTTATTTCTTCTTGTGCCAATTTTGGTAATTTGCGTGTTTCATGGAATTTGTCCATTTCAACTAAGTTGCCAAATTCATTGGCATAATATTGTCCATAATGTTCCTTTTTTATTTTTTTAATTTCTTTAGGAAATGCAATGATGTCCCTTCTTTCACTACTGAATTTAGTAATTTTTTTTCATTTATTTTCTTGATTTAATCTAGTGAGAATTTTATTAACCTTTCCAAAGAATCAGCTTTTTAAAAATTGAATTTCCTTATTTTTGGTCAATTTCCTATATAATCGGTTTCCATTCTTAAGTTTATTTCCTTCCTTTTGTTTACTTCTGTTTAATTTGCTCTACTTTGCCTAGCCTCTTACAGCGGAATCTTACATCATTGGTTTTAAACCCTCTTCTTTTCTAACATAAACATTTAAATATATAAATTTCTATTTTGAGTCAACTTGTGTAAATGATCTTTATATTTAAAGCGCACTTCTTGGGGGCAGCACACGGTCCACAACAGACAGTCCAGTCTGACCGCCTCTGTCTTATAAGTGGGTGTTTTCAAAGTTTAGGTTGGTTGTTAGTATGGTTAAGTGGAAATCTATCATCCTGATTTTTTAAAAATCTACCTCATCTGGTGTTTGTTCCCTTTTTCAACCCTCTTTTGGATTAATCGATTATTTTTTTATGAGTCCACTTTGAGGTCTGTTGGCTACGGCTATTCGCTCTGTTATTTTAGAGTGTGCTCTAGAGCGTGTGTTCTCCACCTTTAACTCAGCCCAGACCACCTTCAAATGACCCACCACCAATTCACACAGGGCGCCAGAACCCTGTGATGGTGCATTGGCATTTCCTCCCTCCCTGCATTTGTGCGATTATCATACATAGTACTTTTGCAGAGGTTATACACTCCACAATGCATTGTGATTATTTTTGCTTCAACAGGTAATTTTCTTTTAAGGAGATTTGAATGATAAGAAAAACAGCTTGTATATTTACCCAAATCGTTACCATTTCTGACGCTCTTCATTCCTTTGTGTAGATCCAGATTTCCATCTGGTATCTTTTTCCTTCTGCCTGAAGGGCTTTCTGTGACACTTCCTGTTGTGCATGCAGGTCGGCTGGTGATAAATTCTTCCAGCTTTGGAATGTTGAAAAACTCTTTTTGGCCTTCAGTTTCTTAAAATTTTTCAAAAATTGTGGGAAAATATACAAAACATAAAATTGACCATCTCAACCACTTTCTGCTTTCTTTCTTTCTTTTGCTGAGGAAGATTGGCCCTGAGCTAACATCTGTTGCCAATCTTCCTCTTTTTTTTCTCCCCAAAGCCCAGTACATAGTTGTATATCCTGGTTGTAAGTCACTCTAGTTCTTCTGTGTGGGAGGCGGTCACAGCACGGCTTGATGAGCGGTGCTAGGTCCACACCCAGGATCCGAACTGGCAAACCCTGTGCCGACAAAGCCCGGCACGTGGACTTAACCACTCCACCATGGGGCCAGCCCCCATCTTAACCATTTTTAAGTGCAGAATTCAGCAGCATTACGTTCACTCAAATGGCTGTGCAACCATTGCCGCCACCCATCTCCAGGACTTTTCTGTCAACCCAAACTGAAACTCTGTACCCATTAAACAATAACTCCTAATACCCTCCTACCCCCAACCTCTGGCAATACTATTCTACTTTCTGTCTCTGTGAATCTGACTACTCTATGTACCTCATACAAGTGGAATCATACAGTATTTCTCCTTTTGTCACTAACGTATTTTGCTTAACAGAATGTTTTCAAGGTTGATCCACATCGTGGCATAGGTCACAATTTCCTTCCTTTTCAGGGCTGAATAATATTCCACTGTGTGGACTTACTACATTTTGTTTATCCATTTATCTGTCAATGGACATGGGTTGTTTCCACCTTTTGGTCATTGTAAATAATTCTGCTGTGATTGAGATCAAAAAATCTGTTTGAGTCCCAGCTTTCAATTCTTCTGGATATCGGCCTAGAAGTGGAGTTGCTGGATCACATGGTGACTCTGGTTTAGTTTTTTGAGGAACCTCCATACTGTTTTCCACAGCAGTTGTGCCATTTTACATTCCCACCAGCGATGCACGGGCTCCCAGTTTCTCCACGTCCTCACTAACACTTGTTACTTTCCTTTTTTTTTTTCATAATAGTCATCTAATGGGAGTGAAGTGATTTGCATTTCCCTAGTGAACATTTTTTTCACGTGCTTGTTGGCCATTTGTACATCTTCTTTGGAGAAATGTCTATTCGAGTCCTTTGCCTGTTTTTAGTTTTGTTTTT
>NC_060279.1:92543131-92581516 GCF_021613505.1 Equus quagga | reverse complement strand
CTGCGCCACCGGCCGGCCCCCTGTTTTTGAATTAAGTTGTTTGTTATTGAGTTATAGGAGTTCTTTTTATACTCTGGATATTGATCCCCTGTCAGATGTATAAGGAATATTTTCTTCCATTCTGTGGGTTGTCTTTTCACTCTTCATAGTATCCTCTGATACACAAAAGTTTTTAATTTTGATAAAGTCCAATTTATCTATTTTTTCTTCTGTGGCCTGTGCTTTTGGTGTCGTACTTAAGAAACCACTGCCAAATCCAAGGTCATGAAGATTTTACCCAAGGTTTTCTTCTAAGAGTTTTATAGTTTTAGCTCTTAATTTAGCTCTTTGATACTAATTTCTGTATATCACGTAAGGTGTGATCCAACTTCCTTCTTTTGCACGTGCATATCCAGTTTTCCCAGCATCCTTTGCTGAGAAGACCGTCTGATCCCCATTGAGTGGTCTTGGCATCCTCGTCGAAAAAAAATTTCATCGTCAGAGTTGGTTCTGAGCTCTCTATTCTTTTCCGTTGGTCTAGATGTCTGTCCCGATGCCAATACCACCCTCTTCTGATTACTGTACCTTTGTGGTGGGTTTGGAAATCAAGAAGTATGAGTCCTTTCACCTTGTTCTTCTTTTTCAAGGTTGTTCTGACTATTCAGGTTTCCTTGAAATTCCATATGAGTTTTAGGTTGGATTTTTCTATTTCCGCAAAAAACACTGTTGAGAGTTTGATAGCGATTGCATTGCATGTGTAAATCTCTTTGGATAGTACAATCACGTTGATAATATTAATTCTTCCAAACCACGGACATAGGATGTCTTTCTGCTAATTTGGGTCTTGTTTAATTTCTTTCAGCAATGTTTTTCAGTTTCCAGTGTACGTGTCTGTCATCTTTTGGGTTAAATTTATTCCTATTCTTTTTGATGCTATTATAAACAGAATTGTTTTCTTAATTTTCTTTTGGGATTGTTCATTGCTAATATATAGAAGCACAACTGATTTTTGTGTGTTGATTTTATATCCTGCAACACTGCCGAATTCGTTGGTAGCTCTAACAGGGTTGCTGTTGTTTTTGTGGATTCTTTCGGAGTTTCTACAGACAAAATCATGTCATTATGAACAGAGATAATTTCATTTCTTACTTTCCAATGATTTCTTTCTCTTGCCTAGTTGCTCTGGCTGGAACTTCCAGTACTATGTTGAATAGAAGTGGCAACAGCAGGCATCCTTGTTTTGATTCTAATCTTAGGGGGAAAATTTTCAGTCTGGGGCTGGCCCCGTGGCCGAGTGGTTAAGTTCGTGCGCTCCGCTGCAGGCGGCCCGGTGTTTCGTTGGTTCGAATCCTGGGCACGGACATGGCACTGCTCATCACACCACGCTGAGGCAGCGTCCCACATGCCACAACTAGGACTCACAACGAAGAATATACAACTATGAACTGGGGGGCTTTGGAGAGAAAAAGGAAAAAAATAAAATCTTTAAAAAAATTTTCAGTCTTTCTCCACTGTGTATGATGTTACCTGTGGCTTTTTCATACATGGCCTTTATCATGTTGAGGAATTTCCCTCCTATTCCTAGTTTATTGAGTGGTTTTCATCATAAAAGGTGTTGAATTTTGTCTAATTCTTTTTAATGTGCCCCATGGACATGAATGTAAAAATAATAAAATATTAGCAAAACAAAGCAAACAATATGTAATAAATGATAATACGTCATGATCAATTTGGTTTAACCTAAAAAATTCAAGACTGTCTTAACAACAAAAAACCAATCTAATTAATCTATCCTATCAAGAGAATAAAGAAGAAAATAGTTTGATTACCATAAAAGATGCAGAAAATGCATTAAGCAAATTTCATCACCCATTCCTCATAAAACTCTCATCAAATTAGTGATAGAAGAGATCTTCTTCATTCTGATAAACAGTATCTATGAAAACCCTACAGTTAACATGATACTCAATAGTGAGAGACTAAGTGTTACCCCTTTAAGCTTGGGAATAAGACAGGATTTCTGTTCTTAATGTTTCTATTCAATGTTGTACTAAAAGATTCAGCCAGTGCAATACGACACGAAAAAAAATTCATGTATTGGAGAAGAAGAAATAAAACAGTCTTTATCTGCAAAATACCTAACAGTCTATGTAGAAATTCTAAGGAATCTACAAAAAGGAAAAAACAGAAACTAGGACTAAGAAGTGAATTTATCAAGGTTGCAGGATAGAAGGGCAATAAAAAAAAGTTGAATTTCCACATATAAGCAATAAATAACTGGAAAATGAAGCTTAAAAGCCAATACAATTTATGATATAAAATACTAAGAAATAAATTTAACAAAATTTACGGAAGACCTGTACACTAAAAGTTACAAAATATTGCAGAGACAAGTTAAAGAAGGTCTAAATAAATGGAGAATTATACCTTAATCTTGGATCAGAAGACTCAGTAATGTTCAGAAGTCAACTTTCCCTAAACTTATCAGACACGATGAAATCCCAATCAAAATCACAGCAGATGTTTTTTGGTAGAAATTAACCATTTTATTCTAAAATGTATGAGGAAAAATTAAGGACTTAGATTTGATGTAATTTGGTAAAACAAGAACAAAATTGGAGAACTTTTGCTGATTTTAAGATTTACTATACTTGGGCCAGCCCAGTGGTGCTGCGGTTAAGTTCTCACGTTCCGCTTCAGTGGCCCGGGGTCGCCGGTTCGGATCCCGGGTGCGAACATGGCGCCGCTTGGCAAGCCATGCTGTGGCAGGCGTCCCACATATAAAGTAGAGGAAGATGGGCACAGATGTTAGCTCAGGGCCAGTCTTCCTCAGCAAAAAGAGGAGGATTGGCAGGAGTTAGCTCAGGGCTAATCTTCCTCAAAAAACAAAAGAGATTTACTATAAAGTTTCACTAATTGAGATAGTGTGATATTGGTATATTGGTGTAGGAGTAGATAGATTGGTGGGACAGAATAGAGAGTCTAGAAATAGACCGACACATATATGGTCGCTGATTTTCTACAAAGGTAACAGTGTAATTCAATGTGGTATCTACACCAGAAAAGATTAACTTGAACCCCTACCTCACACCATGCACAAAAATCAACTCAGAATGGCACCTGGACCTAAATGTGAAAGCTAAACTTTATAAAACTTCTAGAAGAAACCATAGGAGAAAATATTTGCCTGCTTAGGAGAGGCAAAGATTTCTTAAGACACAAAAGCATTAATCCTAAAAGAAAAAAATCAATAAATTGGATTTCATTAAAATTTAAAACTTCTGCTCTTCAAAAGGCAACATCAGAAAAATTAAGTCATGCCAAAAGTTGAAGGAAATATTCGCAATCCATGTATTTAATGAGGAACTAGTCTCCAGGGTCTAGAGAGCTCAATAATTAATTAAAAGACAAATAACCCAGCAAAAAATAGGCGAAGGCCTTGGACACTTAGCAAAAGAAGATATATGAATGGCCGTAAGCTGATGAAAAGATGTTCAATGTTTTTAAACATGAGGGAAAGAAATTAGAACCACAATGAAATACCGATACACACCCACGAGAACAGCTAAAATTAAAAAGAGTGACAATATCAAGTGTTGGTCGATGTGGAACACCACCTGCCTGGCACCAAACTGGAAATCATTCAAACACCCATCAGGAATAGAATGGAGCAGGCTGGCCCGGTGGCCTAGTGGTTAAGTTCAGCACACGCTGCTTCTGGCAGCCTGATCTGTGGGTTTTGATCCCCAGCGTGGACCTCCACCACTTGTCAACCCAAGCTGCAGCGGCAACCCACATACAAAACAGAAGAAGATTGTCACAGATGTTAGCTCAGGGCCAATCTTCCTCAGCAAAAAGAAAAAGAAGAAGAAGAAGAATGGATCAATAAATTCTGGCAAGTTGCTCCAATGGGATCCTGCAGAGTAATGAGAACGAGCACACTACTGCTTTGCACAACATGGATGAATCTCACAAATGTGATCTTGAGTGAAAGAAGACAGAAACCAGAGTCGTTATAATGTCACATTCCAATTACTGTTTTCCCTCCGTATTCGCCAGGGCTTGGTTCCAGGACCCCCGCGGATACCAAAATCCACGGACGCTCAGGTCGCTGATGTAATAAAACAACGTGGTATTTGCGTATAACCTACCCACATCCTCTGTCTGCTTTAAATCATCTCTAGATTAATTACAACATCTGACACAAGATAAATGCTATGTAAACAGTTGCTTTGCTGTATTGTTTAGGGAATAATGACAAGGGAAAAAGTCTGCGCATGCTCGGTACAGACGCGACCCGGTAGACAGCAGCTGGGAGCGCTTGCAGTCTGGTTGGGGTTCGATTCCCGGCCCCTGCCTCTAACACACTGTCCCCCAGCCGGTGCCTATTCTGAGCCAGCTTCCTGCCTGAGATAAACAACCCGTCCTCCCAGGGCCCGGGGGACGGTGCCAAGAGATTCTGTGTGTTTAGACACACGCGGGGAGCACCTCGCACACAGCGGACACCCGGTAAACAGCGGCAATCCTGCCCCAGCCCCACAGCCAGAAAAGAGGCTGGGATGGGAAGGCGTCTCACTCTGAGTCCGAACAGCTCCTGTTTTCCCAGCTCTTCCCCGTCGGTCAGGACCTGTGCCGGATGCATCACGTGACCTTTCGGCTGAGCCCTCCCAGCCCCGCGGGCTCCCAGGGGTGGGTGGCTGCTGTAAGAACCTGGGGTGTGCAGGTGGGGTCCCACCCCTGGCACTGGTTGGGTGGTGGCTTCGGTTGTGTTCTTCCCCCGCCTGGGCCTCTGTTTCCAAGTCTGCAAGTTTGTGGAGCAGGGGCACCAAGTGAATCCTTGCGAGTACGGTACTTGGCATGCAGTCGGCACTAAATTAATGCTGCTGTTAGGACCCTTTCCCTCATTTTACAAAAGTGGAAACTGAGGCTCCGAGTAAGGTCAGAGCTTCTTGGCAGACCAAGAAAATGATTGCCATCTAGAAAAAATGGGGGGCTGGCCCCGTGGCCGAGTGGTTCATTTTGCATGCTCCGCTTTGGCAGCCTGAGGTTTGCCAGTTTGGACCCTGGGCACGGACCTACACACCGCTCATCAGGCCGTGCTGAGGCGGCGTCCCACATAGAACTAGAAGGACCTACAACTAGGATAGACAACTATGCACTGGGCTTTGGGGAGAAAAAAAAGAGGAAGATTGGCAATAGATGTTGGCTCAGGGCCAATCTTCCTCACCACAAAAAAAAGGGGGGGAGGGGCACAATATTCCTAATAACCAAAAAGTAAAAACAACCTAAAGGTCCATCCATTGATACATGGATAAATAAAATGTGATCCATCCATAGAGTGAAATATTATTTGACAATAATAAGAAATGAAGTCCTGACACATGTGGCAACATGGATGAACCTCGAAAACATTGTCAAGTGAAAGAAGCCAGACACAAAAGACCACATATTTACTCACAATATCCAACATACAGAAACAACCCAAACGTTCAACAGACGAATGGATAAAGGAAATGTGGCACATCCATACAATGGAATATTATTCAGCCCTTAAAAAGGAAGGCAATCCTATGATTTGTAACGACATGGGTGGACCCAGAAGACATCATGCTAAGGGGAACAAGCCAGTCACAGAAGGACATAGGCTGCACAAGTTCACTTAGACGAGAGGTCGAAAACAGTCAAAGTCACAGAAGCAGAGAACAGAATAGGGGTTCAAGGGCCTGGGGGGAGGGGGAACGGGAAGTCGTTTGATGGGTGCAAAGTCCCAGTCATACAAGATGAGTGAGTTCCTGAGATGTGCCGGACAACATCATGCCTGTAATTAATAATACTGTGTTGTGCACTTAAAAATGTGTTAGGAGAGTAGATCTGATGTTAAACGTTCTTGCCACACACACACGCACACACAACACCACATATTCTGGGATCCATTTATACGAAATATCCAGAAGAGGCAAATCGACAGAGACGAAAAGCAGACCCGTGGTCCCCAGGGCCTGAGGAGGACAGAGGGTTTGGGGGATGATGGCTAAGGGGTGCAGGGTTTCTTTTCGGGGTAACGAAAATGTTCTAAAATGGACTGTGGCGATGGTTGCACAGCTCTGTGAATATACGGATGGCGACTGAATTGCACACTTCAAATGGATCAATTGTCTGGTGGGTAAATTATATTTCAATAAAGCCGTTCTGACATGGGGCACTAAAATCTGTAAAGGACACTGCCAACCTGAGGTTAATCCGTCTGTAATTAAATGCCTGCAAACCACGACATGTTCGTGCCTCGACCTCTCTCTTGTATGTCAATGACATTGAAAGTGTCATTTGGGGAGTTGAAGTGAGGAGGGTACATCCTCTGGACATCTCACCTTGTCCCAGGCAGAGAGAGGTTAAGCAGCTCCCCAGAGAGGAACAGGAACCACAGCCCAGAGAGGGTCAGCTTCCTGCCCAGGGTCACACAGCCCCGGGGCTCCAAAAGTCCTGAGTCCCCACCTTCCCGAGTTCAAATGTGCGTGCGTGAGGTTCCAACCCCAGCCCCAAGGCTGACCCCTGGCTGCCTCCTTCCCATTTCTCAGGGAAAAAAAAACCATGCCAGGAAGCATCCATCATAGGCTGTCCAACTGGGCCGGAGGGGCAGAGGTCAGCAGGGAGGTGACCTCAAGGACTCCGTGGGGACCAGGATCCGGCAGGGCTGGGGGTGAGAAGGTGGAATGTTTCCCACCCTGAGATTTTTTCCTGCGTCAACCCAGGAGGGCGCCCTGGATGCTGCTGGCCCTGCCCCCCACCTCCTTCCTCTCTTGACACGGCTTCCCGGCTGAGGATGGATGGGAAGGGTGTGCCAAGGTGGAACCGCTGGGCCCAGAAAAGGACAGGCGCTTAGGGAATGACAAAGTGAGGGACCCTGGCTCGGAGTGGCCAAGGGCCTGCCCTGGAGGCATGCAGCCCGGGCCCTCCGTGCGAATGGGGCGGCCGGGCTGCCCCTGGCCCCGCGGGGCCCTCTGCAGCCTCCACTGCCCGGCCCAGGAGTTGGACCCTGGCCCGGCCTTGGGCGTGTGAGAAGCCCTTGGCCCTGGGCCCTGCCTTGGTCTTTCCTCCCCCCACACACTGGGGACTCAGCCCTTCCTTGTGTTAAATAGAAACCTCTTTATTCTAAGTATCGTACATTTTTTAATACATTGGAGTGGGGCCAGACCTTGAAGGGAGGGGAAGGGGGGGGGCCGGGATATTTCTAGAGTCTTCCAAAATGCTACCCACCACACGCTGGGCTGGGGAGGAGGTGCTAAGGACGAGTTTCGTGGCCTTGGGGAAGTCTCTGCTCCCTCTGGCTTCTGTTTCTCTTCTGCATGGGGAGCGATGGGCGAGGGGACCTCAAAGGAACTTTTCATCCCGGGGGTTCTGTGGTCCCGGGCACCGAGTCAGTAAGGGGCCGTCCAGGAGGGCGGTTTGTCAGCAGCAAAGACGGGGGAGGCACTGAGGCGGGGAGGTTGCTGGGGGCATCTCAGCGTTGGGCCCGGGGCCGGGATGCAGAGGGGGACCGGGGCCGGGGCAGACAGGCCAAGCTGGGCCTGGCCAGCCGGGAGAGGGGGAGGCGGCCCAGGACGAGAGGGAGGCTGAGGCAGAAAGGCGGGCGGGGCACGGGGATGTCAGCGAAGAAGACCCGGTCGCGGGGGGGTGACGAGGCTCCCTCTTCAGACAGTTCCAGGTCCCGGGCCACCGCCAGGATCTCGTGGCGGGCGGCTGTGTTGCAAAGGCCACGGATGTCAAGGAGGGCCGCCACGTGCTTCCGCCTGGGGCAGAGGAAGGAACAGGTGCCTGGGGGTTTGGTGCTTCAGACACAGGCCCAGCCCCCCGGGGACCCCGCCTCAGAACCCGCCTCAGCTCTGGGGTCCCTTTGTCCCCCCAGACCCTCCCCTCATACGAGCTCCCCTCCAGAATTGGCTTCCGACCATTTCTAACACCTGCCACCCACAGTCGATTCCAGAACCCTCACCTCCAACCCCAGCTCAGGAATCTTCCCTTTTACCCCAGTCTTGGCTCCTGATTAAAATAATCTTCAGCCTTCACCCCCAACCTTAGACAGCCCCTAAATTTCCATTCTGGTCCCCTCACTCCTGGTTAAGCTCTGGAATACAGCAGCCCTGGACTTTATCTTCACTTTCATCTCGAACGGCCCCACCATCGCCACTCGGACCCAGCCCAGATGTGCTCGCCCTCGTTCCCATCCTAACGCAGTCCTCGCCCCAAGCCCAATTCTGGAAGTTTCTCCACCACTGCAGTGCCAGCGGCCTCATCCAAAACTCAAGATCGCTCAGCCTACGGGCCGGCCCAGTGGCACAGCAGTTAAGTGCGCACGTTCCGCTTCTGCGGCCCCGGTTTGCCGGTTCGGATCCGGGTGCGGACATGGCACCGCTTGGCAAGCCATGCTGTGGTAGGCGTCCCACATATAAAGTAGAGGAAGATGGGCACGGGTGTTAGCTCAGGGCCAGTCTTCCTCAGCAAAAAGAGGAGGATTGGCAGTAATTAGCTCAGGGCTAATCTTCCTTAAAAAAAAAAGATTGCTCAGCCTAGATCTCATTCTAGAACCTTCATCCCCAAATTCGGCCTCAGAACACTCGTTCACTTTCCCCTCCCACCAAGCCGCAGAATGGTGCTGGACCAAAATTCTACTCCAGAACTGGAACTCACCTGGGGGACCCTCACCCCAAACAAAACCAACTGTACCCCGCAACCCTCGCCCCTAAATCCAACGCAATGGGACCTTCCCCGTCGCCGCTTCAGCTCAAGACCGCAGGTCGAAAACTCAACTCCAGAACCACCACCACATTCCAACGCAAGATGCTGAGCCCAAGCGTCCTCTCCCGAACTTGCAAACACAGCTCGGGGGGGCCCCCACTACTCCCTCCAGCCCAGCTGGGCGTCTTCGCCCTCCCCCATACCGGCTTGAGAAGCCCCATGGCTCCAAGACATGCGCGTCCGCAGGGTGTGGCTCAAGAACCTTCCGGCTCAACCAAGCTCCCAAACACGGCCCCAAACCCCGCTTTGGAGCCATTCCTCCCAGCCCAGCTCGAGCTCCAAAGGGGGCTTCAGATTCAAGTGCAGAAGCCCCACTCCAGCAGGAGTGCTGGGGTCCCCCCGCTCTCAGGGGACTCCAGGGCTCTGTGCCTTGCCAGGGACGGGAGCCCCACACCCTGGAATCAGAACTGTGTATCTGGAATCAACCCCAGGAAGCTCACCCTCAGCCGCTGGCCCTCCGCCCTGGAGCTTGAAACCCCACTGAGGCCTCCCTCCCCGGCGCATGGGGTTCCGTCTCTCTGAGTACAGGACGTCTATCTGCCTGAACAGCACTGCATGACTGCCACCACTGCCACCACCATCCAGTATTTACAGGTGGCAGTGGGGTGTGGTGGTCACGTGCACCAGCTTTTGAGCCAGCCTGCTGCCTGGGTTCAAGTCCAGGCTTTGCCACCACCTAGCTGTGACATTCGGGGTGAGCTACTTAATTTCTGCCTGCCTTTGGTGACGCCAGCCACTTAGAACAGCACTGCCCTTTACTTGCGTATGTTTTCTGAAATAACTTTTCTTATAGGTCCTGCTTATAGAGTGGGTGTGTAAGGTGATTTCTTAGGTCTGAGCTAAGGACTCGACCAACAACAACTGGCATTGTTACGGTTGTCACCATTGACGATGATGATGCATCCCTCAATAATCCTATGAAAAGAACAGATCGTCCCCTCACGGAACAGATGAGGAGACTGAGGTTCAGAGTGGACCGCTGAGAAAGGAAATGGCCCACCAGGACCGGAAGGGCGCCTGCCGCCGTCTCAGTGCGTGTGCGCCCGTGTGCCCGTGCGTGTCCCCGTGTCCCCCGCGGCTTCCCTGCCGGGCCGGCCCTTCCTGCCGCCGGGCGGTCCCGCGCCCCCCCCCACCCCCCGCCCCTGCCCTGGGCTTCCTGTGACTGCCTGTTTGTTTGCGAGCCCTGGTGGCGGCGGGCGGCGGCGGCAGCGACGGCGGCGGCGGGAGAAGGAGGGAAATCGTATTAATAATGCCCTGGTTCCAGCAGGAAACGGCCGTCAGACACGCTCGCCGCCCCCTCTCCCTCGCCCAGGAGGCAGGAAACGCAGGGACTGCTGCCAAGGCCCGCTGGGAGGGGGGGGGGGGGGGCGCGGGGGGCAGGCCGGGTTGGGGGGGAGCTCTCACCTGATGTCTGGGTAGTCCCGCACCAGCACCCCCACTTCCACCTGGATGCTGGGCGTGTCTTCCAGCTGCAGGACTTCGGCCAAGTGGGGCACCACGGCGTCCAGCCAGGAGGCCTGGGACTCCTGCAGGAGAGGGCCCGCGCTGGCACTCGGCCCCTGGTACATGCTCCCCCCAAACCACACCCTCCCAAGGCCCGGCCCCTCCCGGCCTCAGTGGTCTCGTCTGTAAAACCAGGCAGAGGACAGACTGTCCTCAGAGGTCACCTGGAACCTTTGGAAATTTGAAGAAATACCCATGATATCATCTACTCCCAGTTTTGCAGATAATTTGGGGCTGGGGACACCCCTCGGGTCGTAGCCAAGTTTGCAAAATGTTACCATTGGGGGAAACTGCCTAAGGAGCCGTCTCTCTGCCTTCTCAAGAAAATTTCCAAAAAAAAAAAAACATTCCAAGGACTCCAGGCTAGAAACTCCTGGAATAGCGGCTGAGCGAGGCCCTTCCGGTGCCGCTGATCACACTGGCACAAATAAGCGCTAGTGACTTTAAAGTCTTGGGTTTGGGAACACTAAGACTCCAAGTTTCTGGGGCATTTGGCTTCTAGGTGGGCTCACCTAAGAGCTAATGTTTCTGGAATGTTCTCTCTGGGCCAGCTAGGGTCCTAAGCACTTAAAGGGACTTAAGTGATGGAACCCCACACCACCACCTGGGGACCGTGAGTCTCCCCCGCGCGCAGAGGCTAGCCATCACCGGGCGAAAGCCCATTTTTACGCGCGGAGAGCAAAGATCAGCGTCCCCATTGCCCCGAAGTTGGGTGAGAGTCTTCCTCTCAGGCGCTGCCCCCGACCCCGGTTTCCGAGCCCCCCCCCCCCCCCGCCGCCGCACTGACCAGCCGCCTGAAGAGCCTCTGGAGCTGCGCTGCGTCCTCCCGGAGCCTCCCGGCCACGCGGCTGCGGGTCCGCGCCGAGCGGCAGCGCAGGCGCCCGCGGAGCAGCGGCCGCACGTACTGGACCAGCGCCCGCCGGTGCAGCTCGGCCACCAGCGTCTGGGGACCCGAGGGACGCGAGGGGTGAGCCGCCGGGGGCCCCGCTCCCCACCCGCCCGCGCCCACGAAGGCGCCCAGCGGGGGCCTTCCCCCACGCCGGCACCCAAGGGGTGACCCCCTCCCCCTCCCTCCCCCCGCCCCCTCCCTACCCCCCCTCCGGCCTCCTAGTGAGCCCGCGGACACCCCCTGCCGGCGTCCCAAAGGTGCCCCATCCCCGACCTTTCCCCAGTCTCCGGAGCTCCACCTCCAGGGGCCCCCGACACAGTCTGTACCCGGCCCTACACCCCAGCACCCGCGGGCACGCCTCCCCCAGACCCGGGGCAGAGTGCCACCTATCTCCCCCGAGAGAGCTGCTCCGCACGTTGAAGGGGTCTCCCCCAGGGGAGCGCTCTTGCTCCCCCCAGCCCCAACCCCCACGCCTCCACCCCCCAAGGAGGCGCACCTGGTAGGGCTCGTCCTGCATCCTGCGTAGTGCCAGGGCCTGAGCGCCCAGCGTGCCCACGATGCCATCCAGGGCCTCCGAGCTGCTCAGCCACTTCCGGCGCATCAGCTTGTTGAAGTGGGGCTGGGGGGGGGGCAGAGAAGGGGGAACGCATAGCTGTCTTCCCTTCCACCCTCTTTCTTCACTTATCAATTCAACATAGGTTCCCGAAACCCTGCTCCCAGCTGAACCAGAGCTCCATGGCGCTGGGTACACAGCCGTGATGGAGACAGCCCGACCCTGCCCGCCTGGGGCTCATAGTCCGGAAGGGGAGACAGACCAGAGCCCAGACAGGGACCACCCAGAGTGGACAGGGCTGGAGGAGGGAGCCCAGGGACTTAGCGAGCCCAGAGGGGAGGCCTGGGTCAGCACAGAGAATCAAGGAGGCCTTCCTGGAGGAGGGGGTGCCAGAGCTGAGGCCCCATGCTGGTCATTGTTAACCAGGTGAGGGGTGGGAGAGGGAGCGGCTCATTGGGAGGGAAGAGCCAGTGTGAAGAAGGTTTAGATTTCAGATGGGCCTGCCCATCAGAGGACCAGAAAGACGGTCAGCGTGGCTGGCAAAACCCCCTCTATAATCCTCAGGGCCCAGGGCAAAGGAAAAGGAGGACCCTCATTCAAAAATTGTTAAGAACTTCAAGACAGAGAGAGCAGTAAACCAAGCTGGGGCCCTTCTAAGCAAGGGGGCCCTGTGTGACAGCCCAGTGGAGAGATGGGGCTGGTTGGGTGGGGGCAGCAGAGCACACAGGGCCTCCTGGGCAGTGTGAGGAGCCCCTGCTTTCTCCTGAGGGCACTGGGGAGCCATGGCAGACTCTGAGCAGGGGAGGGAGAGGGTCAGCTTTGTGCTTTATGGAGATGGATGGGAGAGGACGAGACTAAGGCAGAAATTAGGGGGGAAAGGGGTTGAGCAGGGAGAAAGGAGAATGCAGGCGGTAGAATTCAGAGGATGCAGTGAGGGACCACTGTGGGGTAGCATCTGGCTCCAGGTGTGTCGCTGTTGCCATAAACTCTGTGTATCTGTGACGATAAGGATGCCCAATACCCGCCACCAGGACCCCAGCAAAGCCCCTGACGGCCACAGTCCCATTGCTGCCAGAGACGCCTGGAATTCCTGAGCCCACCTTCCAGATGAGTAAACAGAGACCCCGCGAGGACAAGCAACTTGTCCGGGGTCCCCCTACCTGGAAGCGGTGCAGCCAGGCCTGGAACAAAGACTGTACCCCGTCCCCTGCACCCCCCTACTCCCCCCCCAACTCAGCCACTTGTATTCACATACTTGTGCATTTAGTCACTCAACAAACACTCTCTGAGCCCAGCCCTGGGGGGTTACTAGGGACGTGTCGGAGAACGCTTGGGGACACGGGAAAATGAGATAAACAAACTCCAAGCGCCTGATAATCGTAAGCAGGTTGGGGGACTCTGAATACTCATCTGATACTTGATGATATTTGGAATTTCTGTTCCATTTGTCAGGTATGCAGATGGCACTGCGGTCATGTTTGTTTAAAAAGGACTCCTTATCTTTGGGGATACAGGCTGAAGTGTTGATGGATGATGACAGGATGTCAAGGATCTGCTTTCAAAGAACCCCGTGGGGGCAGAGAGGGAGGTGAAACTAGATTGGCCAGGAGTTGATATTTGCTGGAACTGGTCCCCGAGAGGTCATTCTGTCATTCTGCCTACTTTTGTGTTTGTTTGAAATTTTCCATAACAAAAAGTTATTTTAGAAACATTCCAGCAGATCCTTGTCCTTGAGGAGCTAACACTCTAGTGGGAGGAGATGATTTTAAAAAAAAAAAGAAAAGAAAGAAAGGCCATAGCATGGCAGGTGGCTGTAAGTGCTTTGGAGACAAAGAGAGCAGGGACTGGGGAAGGGGGCTTCTGTTTTAAATGGGGCAGGCAGGGAAGGTCTCGCTGAGATGGTGACATTGGAGTCAGGACTTGAGAGAGGTGACAGAGGGAGCTGTGTGGCCATTGCAGAGAAGAGCAATGCGGGCAGCTGGAATAGCAGGTGCAAAGGTCCTGGGGCTGGACTGTGCCTGTCGCATTGAGGAACAGTGAGGGGGCGGTGTGGCTGGAGTGGAGCAGCAAGGGGGATAGTGGGAGGAGATGAGTCAGAGAGAGAAGGGGCCAGTGATGTGCAGGGCCCTGGGGGCCACAGCAAGGACTTTGGCTCTTGCTACATGGAAGCTGGGAGCCATGGAGAGTTCTGAGCAGAGGAGGGACACAATCTGGTGCACAACATGGGTTGGGCAAGTATTACAACCAGGGACACGCATACCTCTGGGTCTCATTCCCCAGTACTCCCACCGCCCTCCCCACATGCTCTCACCCACCTCTGAACCTAGCCCGCTCCGGGCATGCACAGGAGCCCAGAGATGGTGAATGGGGCTCTAGGGTCTAGGTGAGGCTGGGCAGGGACTTGGGGGACCTCACTGGGGGGGCTCCACCCCATCCCCAGGCCCCCAACTGCTGGTGGCTCTCTGTCCTCCCCCGCCCCAGCCATATCCTCCCACCTCTTCCTTCCTGCACCCCCTTCTGCCCCCCTATTCATGACCATCACCCCCACCCCATCTGCTTCCCAAACACTGAGTCACGGGCTGAAAGGAACTGTGGGACGGGGGCACTCCCCTGTCCCCTGTCCCGGCACGGGCTCCACCCAGCCCCTGCCTCACTCACCTGCAGCTCCTGGAACAGCAGGTCAGCCAGGACGCGGTGGCAGAGTCGGGTCACTCGGTCCAGAGCGCTGGCCGCTGCTTCCCGGGCTGGCTCACTTTCGGGGGGCCCCACCCGGGCCAGGCGCTCCGCCAGGGCCCTGTGGGGATCAGCGGAACCAAAAGTCAAGGAGCCTCGACGTTGAGCCCAACCGCCTGGACCTGGCTGAGTGCACATAGTTAAATATATTTGAATTCATATCTTGAATTTTGAATTATGTGAATTATGCATAACCAATTTGCAAAATGCATCAAAAATCAGTTAATAAAAAAGGAAAGTAAGATAAGGCAGAAAACAATCTGTAATTCTTAGCATGTTTGAGGCTGGCTGCTCGGTTCCTATAATTCTAACACTGCGATGTTCTGATTGATTCTGGCGCTCTGAGATGCTAGGGTCTTTCCAGGACTCCCAGGTTTTATGCTTCTATGGTCCCGTGGACACGCCTCTCGGGGCCAGCTCTGTGGGCTCCCAGGATCCGAGCACCCCAGGTCAGCTTGCCCCCCGGGACTGGCCCTCTCACCTCAGGGGGGGCCCGCAATTGACCAGCGAGATGGTCCTGCTGACATAGGTGTCCGGTGGCAGCTCCCGGACTCCTGGATTCTCGTGGAATCGCTCCGCGCGCTGCTGGAAGCTGGTGGGAGGGGATGTGGAGGGCATGACAGATGGAGCCGCGCTGGGTAAGGGTCCCTTGCCCCGCTCTCAGCCCAGCGAAGCCTGTGACCCCCACTGAGGCCCCCCCCCCCCCCCGTGTCTCTCTTGACTTGATTGCTTTTCATCTCTGCTCTCTCTGTTGGATCCCCCATCCTGATGCCCAGCCCCCTTCCCGCACACCCTGCCCCCAGCCCTCCTACCTCTGCAGGAACTCTGCCAGCCCCCCCAGGCAGCAGTGGGCCATCCGCTCCCCAAACTCCTGGCTGATGCGGGGTGCTTGGTCCGTGTGCTCTTCCAGCAGCTGCACGGTCAGGGGTGGGGGCAAGAGGGGGTGAGGAGGGGCGAGGTCCCACTTTCCCACTCCCGTATTGTCCAGCTGATCCCTGCCTCTTCCCCACGCCCTACCTCACACACATCCTGGGCCAGGCTGCTGGGCTGGTCCTCGGGGCTCCCCCAGTGTTCCTCATCCTCCTGCAGCACGCGAAGCAGGGCTGCCCGCGTCTGAGCCTGGAGTGGGGAGTCGGGGGAGAGGCAGGAGTCAGGGGCCGCCTGGGAGCCTCTCTCCCCGTTTCTCCCACCATGATCCCCGCTTCTGAGCCCCAAGCAGGTCTGGCTTCTATCCGTGAGCTAGTCAAGGTTACGCTGGGGAGGGAGGATGGACTGGAAAACCGCCCCAGCCCTTTCCATTCCTAAGTCTACGACTCGAAGCTTCACATTGAGTCTGTGGTTTTCAGCATCCTTCATCTAATAGCCAGAGTGTTTAAGCATCTATTCTCTCATTACTGATGTTCCTAAGACTCTGCTCTCAGGTTCTGCAAACAATTGGTTCAAGGCTGTCAGATTCTGGGATTCAAGACTTCCCAGGACCTGGGATGCTAAGGTTTACCCATCTCTGATTCTCTGGTCCAAAACTGTCTCCAATTCAGTGAGTCTGAGAATCGAGACATGTTCGATTCTCAGATTCTAGGCTCTCAAGTTGCAAAGATTCTCATTTCTGTGGCGGGGGCAGGACTGGGGTTCAGGCAGGAAAGGCCCCTGTGGCCAGGCTGGTGTCAACGGCCGGGCCATCCTGCTCTGTGATGCCTGTGCCCGGCCGGTTAACCATCAGCCCTGCTTATACGCAGAGATGCCATGAGGCCCTCCATCTGTGAGTCTGCAGGTCTGTGAGCTGGGGTTCTGTGACTGACTCTCTTGCTCTAAGAGTTGAAGTGTCTGAATATACCGAACCTTCTGGAGGGTTTCCACGCCCCCCTGGGTGCTTGAGCTCCAACACCGACCATAAGGCAGAAGGGAGCAGCATGGGCTTCCATGTCTGTCTTTTGGACAGAACTCAGAAGTCCACAAGGGAAAAAGGGAGATGGAAATAGCAAAAGGCGGAGGGGAGAGGCCCCCAAGCTCAGCATGTCCCCCCACTCCCTGCAGAATGCCTCCCGCTCCCTAATCCCCAATGCCAAGTGCCAGGTACCTTAACATCGGTGACGCATTCATCCTCCAAGCCCCGCAGGGTGCCAGGGGACAGAAGGGGCCCCAGCTCCCCGTTCTCCAGGGCGACCACGTCCACCAACCCTAGGACCTCTCTGGGGGGTGGGGGGTGAGAGACAGGGAGGTCTGTGAGAGGTGAGGCTGGGCCATCAGACCCCTCCCCAATCCCCTCCCCATCCCTTCACCCCCGCTGCTGCTCTGTTTGTGACCATGGACCACTCCCTTCCTCTCTAGGGACTGGCTTTGCTCATCCCTCAAAGGAAGTGTCTGAAATTGTCACTCCCCTGGCTCCAGCTCTCTGAGTCAGCTCCCTGATGGATGATGTCTGGGCAAGACTTCCAGGGGTCAAGTCCAGGCTCGAAGATCTGGCACGCAGGGTCTCACCTACGATCGGCTGCCCCAGACAGAAGCTTCCTTCCACCTCTGCTCTTTGTCCCTACCGCCTCACCTGGCCTTGGAGGCTGCCCCAGTCCAGCCCTCGCTCCCTGCTTCTACACTCTTGCATGCCCCGGCCTGTACAGTACCATCACCCCATACACACTCCTCCCCATCCAGGCTTTTGCTCTCGGTGCTTCTCAGGCAGAAGCACCATCTCCCTACAGATCGGACTTAACTCATGTCCCACCATGCCAGGAAGCTCTCCAGACTCCCTACCCCACCTCCATCTCTCATGGATGGGGTGACAGTGTTATTAACATGTATTCCCAAATAGGATGGGGGGAGCAATGTTGGTAGCCGCTTCCCTCTCTTTCCTCTGCTGACAGCATCCTGATTTTGTTTGAGGAACCACCCATCCCCTGCGTTCTCCAACATGTGGTTTGAGGATGGCCAGCTCCCTTTTCCCGGGCGTGGAGAGGTGACCCAGTCATGGCTAGTCACCATATTCCATCCCCTGGCCACAAGATGCGTATGTGTTAGGTTTCAAAGGCTTGAAAGTTATAAGATTCTAAGACTGGGAGGGTCAAGGGCGTTGAGGTTCTAGAAGCTAAGAGTACAGAACTCAGGGGCCAACAGCGCTACAGTCCTCAAACTGGATGGGTCAACAGGGTCACGGTTCTAGGATCCAAAGGAGGGATGAGGCTAAGGTTTAGGATGCAAAGGCTCATTGGCACTAAGAGTCTAAGATTGAAAGCGTCGTCAGTTCTAAAGCTATAAGATTGGAAGAGTCAAAAGTGCTAATGTCCTGGGATCTAGAGAGAACAGTGTGAAGGTTCTAGAATTCTAAGGGTCAACGGGGCCAAGATTTTAGGAGGAAAAGGGTCAGCGGGGCTAAAGGTTCTAGGACCAGAAGGATCAACGATGCTAAGATTCTAGAACTGGAAGGGTGGGCGGTGTTAAGAGTCCTAGAGCATGAGGGTGGACCGTTCTAAGATGTTGGACTGGGATGGGGCTGAGGTTCTAGGACTGGACAGACCAGTGATGGTGAGATATTGGGACTGGAAAGATGGACGGTGCTAAGGATCCAGGACTGGAAGGGTCCACGGTGCCAAGGTTTTAGAACTGGAAGGATCAGCATGGCTAAAGTTCTAGCACAAGAAGAGTGGACAGCACTCTGGTGGCCCAGGGTTTCCCGGGTTCGGATCCTGGGCGCGGACATGGCACCGCTCATCAGGCCATGCCGAGGCGGAGTCCCACACGCCACAACTAGAAGGACTCACAACTAAAAATACACAACAATGTACTGGGGGGCTTTGGGGAGAAGAAGAAAAAAAAGATTCTAGGAGTGTAAATGTCACTGGTGCTGAGGACCGGACAAGTCAATGGTGTGAAGGTTCTAGAATCGAAGGGTTGGCTGTTCCAAGGTCCTTGAGGGAAGGGGCAGGGCCCTACGCGACCTTGGGGCAGCGGGTCCCCAGGCTGCGCGGCCTGCACGGGCCCCAGCTCACCTGGGGTACACCTGGTTGTGCCAGTGCAGCAGCGCGTAGCGGTCGGCCAGCGGGAGCCTCCGGCGGGCGGCCACCGCGAGCCACTCGGCCAGGGCGCCGTGGTAGCCGCGCAGGTAGACGCTGAAGGCGCCCAGGCCGGCGGGGTAGGCGGGCGCCAGGCGGCCCCGCACGACGCCCATGTCCTCCAGCAGCCGCGCCCGCAGCGCCTCCAGCTGCCCGGCCAGGCCCCCGGGCGCCCCGGGCGCCGCCGCCTCCAGACGCTCCCTCGCCGCGCGCGCCACCGCCTCGGCCCAGCGGGCGCGCAGCTTGCGGGCCGCCCCGGGGCCCCGGCGCCCGTCGGCCGCCTCCTCCTGCACCAGCACCTGGCCCAGCTGCGCCACGGCGCCCGCCCCGGCGCCCGCGCCCGGCCCGGGGCCCGCCAGCGTCTCGCGCACCAGCGCCCACAGCTCGCGCTGCAGGGCCTCGTACAGCAGCGCCACGTCCCGCGCCCGGCGGCCCCCGGCCGCGCCCTCGGCCTTGGGCGGCCCCGGCACGCCGCACCCCGACGACGCCAGCTCCTCGGCCTCCAGCTCCAAGATGTGCTCGTCGGCCCGCGCGAGCTCGCGCTGCTGGATCAGGCTCAGGATCTCCAGCACTGTGGGGGCAGACGGGGAGGGCACAGGGTGGGTGGTTACGGGAAGGGGTTGAGGGGAGGGGAAGAGGGATGGGGAGGAGGAGGGGGAGAGGAGTCAGGGGCAGTTCGGGAGAAGGGTGTCCGATGAAGCATGAGGGGGCAGGGCAGGGCAGGGAAGGGAAGGGAAGGGAAGGGAAGGGGGGCGGAGAGCGGGGGTGGAGGAGGAGGAGAGTGGAGAGAGGAGGAAGGCAAGGGTGGGGGAGGGCGAGCAAAGAAAGAGGGGCAGGGGGCAGGGCTAGGGGAGGGGAGGATGGGGCGAAAGGGGATGGAGGAAGGGGCAAGGGAGAGGACCAGGCCGTGGGAGAGCAGACCAGAGAGGTTAGGGAAGGGAAAAGGGGGCTTTGGCATGGGAGGGGGAGTCTGGGTGCAGGAAGGAGGTCAAAGGACTAGAGGTGTCCCATGAGGAAGAGGATGGAGGGGGGAGTCAGAGGAAGCGGGAAGTAAGGGCTTGAGGAGGAACGGAGAGCATTAGGGCTCAGGGTCAGGGGTCAGGGCCTGGAAGAAGGTATCAAGGAATGGTGTGGGACAAGGGGAGGAGTCAGGCGAGACCAGGGGTTAGGACAAGAGAAGTGCATCAGGGCCAGAGAAAGGGAGCAGAGGAGCAGAGGGATGGGGGAGCCAGTGGGCCAGGTAAGGGGGAGAGGGATGGAGGGCACCAGTGGACCGTGGGCAGGATGGAGGTGGGGAGAGGATAGTAAGACCAGCGAAGGGGTCTTTTGGGGGTGGGCAGCCGTGGGGTGATCTGACACGCTGAGTTCAGACTCCTCCAAGAGAGAGGAGCCGTGGGGTTGGGAGGCCTCTGAGTGAAGGCAAAGGGAGGGTCCCAGTGGCCCAGGGTTACCCCGACACCTCCACCCCCCTGCACTTCCTCCCTGGCAGAGAAACTATTTCCTGGCCAGCGCTATTTCTGCCCATCCGTTTCCAGAAGGCGGGGGCTCCAGTCACCCCCTCCTCACCTCCCTGCAGTGCCCTCCCAGTCCCCAGGGAGCCGGGGCTGAAATAGCCTCAGGCCAGGATGTGGAGGGCACAGGAGGATGAAGAAGGCACTCTCCTGACATCCCCAAAGCTGGGGCAGCATGGACTGGGGGGGAGGGGGAAGGGTTAGGAGCAGGAATGGGGGATGGGGGAGCCAGAGACAGGGCTGAGGGTTGAGGATGGAGTTGAATGAAGGGGGGCATTGGGACAGGGCTGGGGACCCGGTTCAGGGATGGGACTGGAGATAAGGGCGGGGATGAAGGTGGGGGTTGGGATGAGGGAGTTTCGGATCAGGACACGGTTGGGGTTGAAATCTGTAGAGGGGGATAGGAAAGGAATTGAGCAGGACATCTGGGGTTTGGGGTAGGGATGGGGTGGGAAATGTGGGTGGTGATGACTTTGGGTGAAAGTTGAGGACAGGAAGAAGGAAGAGATGGCTAGGAGTCTTCAAGATGAAGCTTGGACATGAGTTGGGGTTAGGAATGGGGATGGAGTTGACGATGGAGGTTGGGATGGGGGTCAGGAATGGGACTCGGGATGGGGGTGGCGATGGGATTAAGAATGAAGGAAGAGGTTGAGGCTGGGGTCGGGGCTGACATGGGGGCTGCGGAGGGACTAGGAATGGGGCTAAGACTGAATGAGGAAGCTGGGGGCGAGGGGTTGAAGGTGGATGCTGGGATGGGCCTGGGGTTGGGGGTCAGAAGTGAGACTGAAGAGCGGAAGGGGTTGAAGTTGTACGTGAGGACGGGATTGGGGTAGAGGAATGAGCCATGGGGCGAGACTGGACCCGCTGGCGGTTGTCGTGGTGTTGGCATAGCGATGAGGTTAAAGATGGAGTCTGGAGGGAGAGTTGGGGATAAGCGTGTGGGTGCATCTCAAGGTGGAGACTGCTGATGGGGTTTGAATAAGTATGGGGTGGAAACCACAAAGGCATGGGAGAGACACTGGGATCGAGGTTGAGGAACAGATAGGGTGGCGTTGTGAGTTGAATTGTGTGTCTCTCCCCTGCAAAAAAAGATACGTGAAGTCCTACACCAGGACCTGAGAGTGGGGCCTTTGGAAACAGTCTGCACAGAGGCAGTCAAGTTAAAATGAGGTCAGAGGGTGGGCCCTGATCCAGTGTGACTAGTGTCCTTGTAAACAGGGGAAATTAGGACACAGACACGCACAGAGGGAAGATAATGTGAAGACACAGCACTCTGTGACCACAGAGGACTGGAGTGGTGCAGCTACCAGCCAAGGAACGCGGCCAGCCGGCAGAGCGCCGGAAGCTGGACGAGGCCATGAGGGACCCCCAGCAGGTTTCAGGGGGCGCACGGCCCTGCTGACGTCTGGCCTCCAGAAGTGTGGGAGAATGAGTTCCCGTTGTCCTCAGCCACCCAGTGTGTGGGCCCTGGTTGCGGCAGCCCCAGGAGACTAATAAGGTGGTGGCAGATTGGGGGATGTCGGTGAAAGAGAAAGGTGGACGTTGGGCATGGGGCCGAGTCTGAAGACAAAGTTGGGATATGAGTTCAGGTAGTGGTGAAGGCGGAGGCTGGGGCTTAGCATCGGCTAGAGTCGGGGTTGGGGCTCAGAGTGGATGGAAGCGGAGAAGGGACTGGGGATGCAGGAGGAGGCTGAGGTGGGGGTTGGAGTTTGGGACCAGGGTTGGGGCTGGGATGGGAACGAATGGAGTATGGAGATTCAAGTCAAGATGGAACATGGATCCTTTAAAAGGAGATAGGATTGGTGATTCGCTTGTCATCGGACACTGGGGTGAGGTTGAAGGTAGCAGGTGGAGAGGGGGACAGGTGGGGGTGGAGATGGGGCCGAAGCCGGAGCTTGGTGACGATGGGGATTCGGACTCAAGGAGGATGGGCTGGTGTTGCACGTGGAGGCGAGCGGAGGGGAGCCGGGGATGTGCATGGAGATGGGGTCACAGGTGGAGGCACTGTGATCCCCCCAGGAATGAACCAGGACTCCAGACTCACCTGACAATGGCTCCTTCACCTTTGGGGGCTCCGGGACCTGGGGCGGGGGCTCTGGAGCCGCCTCGCCTGCAGGTACCACCCTCTCAGCCAGGGATGCCCGCCGGGGCTTGGGCCCGCGCCCCAGTCTCAGGAAGGCCAGCCTCCGGGCGGCCTCCCCAGCCGCCTCCTCGTCTCCCTGGGCTCGGATCCCCTGCAGCCTGGCCAGGAGGCCAAAATCTGCCGAGCTACAGCGGATCCCCGGGCTCAGCACACGGCCCAGGAAAGAGCGGGGCTGCCCGTTCCCTGGGCTGCCCGCCCGCCGGCCGGGAGTCCAGCCCAGCCGGAAGGGAGCCAGGCCGGCCAGCTTCTCCAGGGTGGCACGGCGGCCACAAGATGTCCCATTGGGCAGGCTCCCCAACTCTCCAGATTCCTCCTCTTCCAGCCCTGGAACTTCCTCAAAGGGGTTCCGAGAGGACCTCAGGGGTAGGGTCCCCGCCCGGGGCACCTTGGAGTCTGCCACCCCTAGGCTCTTCAGGATGGGCATTTTGACAGGCAGGGACCTGGGGGAGAAAAATAACGGACCATCGATGGTGTTGATGACAGTGGTGTGGATGACAACACCACCGCGCACCCAGCCCTTCAGCGCCTGTGTGCCAGGCTCTGGTCTGAGCACCTGCTAACCCCGCGGATCTGCACAGGCCCACGAGGCAGGTGTTATCTGTGTGCCCATTTTGCAGATAAGTAAACTGAGCCTCGGAAGAGCGAAGGCGCTTGCCTGAGGTCCCAAGTGAGGCAGGGACAAAGCCGGGAATCATGCCCAGACCTGTCTGATTCCAGAGCCTGGCTTCTTCCCCACCCCCACCCCACCCCCAGCATCGGCATTCAGACCCTTCCCCTGCCTAACTCCTGCTCCAGAGTGTTCATCATCTTAGTGGGCCCTGCTACCCCAGGAGGAAGCAGGCCCAGAGAGGGGAAGGGTCTTTCCCAAGATGGCACAGCCCGCGAAGGGCAGAGACTGCATGGGGACCCAGGCCCCACTGTCTACCCAGATAGCCAGGTCACCCACCTGGGTACCTGCCTCATCTCCCTGGTCCAGTCAGGACCCCTGTCACCCCTACCCCACCCCAGTCATTCCATTAGCAAAAACTTACTGGGAAATATCCAGAAGAGGCAAACTTTGGAGACAGAAAGGAGAGGAGTGTTGCCAGGGGCTGGGAGAGGGAGCCGGGGAGTGGCCGCTTAATGGGTGCAGGGTTTCCCTTTAGGGGGATGAAAATGTTCTGGAACTTGCTGGTGGCAATGGTTGACGACATGGTGAATGTACTAGATGCCACTGAATTGTACGTTTTAAAATGGCTAATATGGTGAATTTTATGTTGCGTATATTTTACCACAATTAAAAAAAAAACCTTACTAGGCATTTGCCACGCAGGCAATGAGGATACAGCGGTGGCCAAGGCAGACCCAGGCCCCGCCCGTTCCAACTCCTAAGTTCCTCGTCCCCTCCCTCTCCATGGCCCCTACTCCTGTTTGAGCACCCCACCCCACCCCCGCTTCCCTGTTGCAGCCTCTTCCTTGGTCTCCAGCCTCTAGTCTTGGCCCCTCCAGTACACCTTTGAGGACTTCGTTAAGGCATAAACCTGCCTCTCCCCTCCCTCGAATCTTCCATGGCTCCCCAGTACACTTGGGACAAAATTCAGCCCCCTTGCCTGCCAGCTGTGCACATCACCAGTGCTATCCCGCATTCTCCTCATCCTTATCCAGGCTCCTCTGGGTTTCTGCATCTCTCGATCTTTCTACCCAGAAGCCTGTTCTCCATGTTCCATTCATGCTTTAGGACCCAACCCCAATGCCTCCTCCTCCAGGAAGCCCTCCCTCATGCCCAGGCTGAGTCAGGTGCCCCCCTCAGGTCTCCCCCTAACCCAGCCCTGCACACTCTGGGTCGTCACTGTCTGGGGATGGGTCTGTATGACCCCCCCATCCCGAGACGGCAGGGTCAGGGCTGTCGTGGTCACCACTGTGTCCCCAGCTCCCAGGGCAGGCACTCAGGGAATGAATGGGTGCTACCCAGGAAATGGAGGAAGGAGGCAAGGACTTCATTCCTTGTGGGGGAGGAGGCATGACGACTTAAGCTGTGGAGGTCAGGAAGGAGCAGGCCACTCAGGGCCTCCTCCCCAGGGCACCGGGAAGGGCACTTTTGAAAATGATGAAATAGTCCAAACGTTTAGAAAATTATCGAAAACAAAACTTCAGAAACGGCCCCTGTGGCTACAGCTGTAGCCTCATCGGAGGCAAACATTCGCTCTGTTCGTTCAGACTTTAAGAATCACATGCCCCAAACGCACAGAAGCCTCCTGCGGCCCCTCCCCCAGCCTGCTCCCAGGGAAAGTGGCCGAAAGAGTTGTCCTCCCGTGGCCGCAGACGGTTCTTCAATCCCCACACAGACTGTATCCAGAAAGCATACACTGTTCTACATGGTTTCCAACTCACTAGAAACCTCATCCTGTGTGTACGTTGCAACCTGCTTATTTTTGGCTCACGTTATACACGTGAGATTCATCTATGTCCCGTCTCTGTGGCTCTAGCTGTTGCATACTATTCCACTGTGTGACGATGACAAAATCGTGTAAGGTGTCCCCGTGTTCGCTCGTTCTCCTATTGCTGGCCACGTAGGTCGTTTTGAACCCAGAGAGGTCGTGAGCAGGCGAGGGACAGGGTCAGGGGTGGGCAGCCCTTCGGGGGAGCGGGGGGTGCTGGGGGATGCTGGCGCTGCAGGGGCCCTGAGGTGGCTGGGCCAGGGGCAAGAGCAGCTCCTTTCCTGGTGAGGAGCCCTCGTCTTTGCTCCCTGACTTCAGCCTCCAGACCTGAGCTGTCGTTTCTCAAGCCTCCTGTCCCCAGACACACCGTCCTGGCCTCCCGCCAGTCCCCATGGTCCCCTAGCCCCCAGGGAGGCAGTCACCATGGCAACCCTTGCCTGGAGCCCCCATGGCTGTGGGCAGTCCATACCAGCCCCCCATGCATGCGCACTATTAGCACCCTGATTTCTCTGTCTTCCATCTTCCAGACTGGCTTCCACATGCCTCCTCCCCAAATGGCTCTATCATCGCCACCACCCCCCGCTGAAACAGGGGGCTCCAGTTTCCCTCCAATTGAAGTTAACGTCGCCCAAACTAGATGTGACATCCCCCCGCTGGCTCTCGCGTCCACCCCCAAACTGGAGCCAATGCCCCCAAACCATTTCCAACCTCCTCAGGCCCGGCTGCAACATTTTCCCCCCAAACTGGCCCGACGTCTTTCTCCTTCCTGGCTCCGACACCCACCTCTGCAAACCGGCTCTGACATCCTGCCCCTCCAGCCCCCTTGTCTGCCTCCCAGTGCCAGGCCCCTGACTCACTTCCGAGGCATCCCTTAAGCCCCGAGCCGCCGGGCCCCCGCAGGATGTCTTGGCCACCGTTGCTTCCCTCTGGCCTCCTCCTCTTCCTCGCTGGCAGCCTCTCCCCACAGCCCCAAACCCTCCGCAGGCAGCCCGACCTCTGTTTGCAGAAGTTGTCACCTCCGGTCCCCAGGGTCTGCATGGGAGAACCCCTCCCTTACAAATGGCACGTCCAAGTCTGACCCCAACCAGTATACCCCAATCCAGCCTTGCTCCCTAACCCTCCTGTCCCCAGCCCCGCCTGTTTCCAGCTCATCCACATCTTCTCTGCCAACCACGTCCCCATCCTGTCTTCTGCTTCATTTCCATCCCAACCCCTGTCCCCTTTCCCATCTCCAGGCCCCCATCCTTGGGGATGGAGCAAAGCACTCACCCCTCCCCGGCTTCTGTCTTCCCACCTGAGCTCAGAGGGCATCAGACCCACCAACTCTCATACCTCTTCTCCCTTGGTGGTTCCCAGCTCCCTGGCGCCCTGCAGCCTCTCTCCATCCCCAGGGTCCCCAAAGTCTTCCCTGTGCCCTCCTGCCACTCTCGTCTCCCCATCTCCTCCCTGCCCTCTCGCTAGCACTCTCCCCAGGTCGGGCTCCAAATCTTCTCTTTGCGCCCAGCCTCTCCGGGCTTCAGGACCCCTGTGCTCAGGAACTCTGATGCAGCCCCGATCCAGAGGGGCCCCTGCGCTGCGAAGCCTGCCCCCTCCTCCAGCACACTCACCTCGTCCCTCTGTCCTTGCTGCTGTCCTGTCCTAAGGCTACTTGAGCCAGGAATGCTGAGAGCTGGGATCTGAGGAGGGGGGGTTAGAGGAGGTCAATTTCCTGTCAGGAAACCCCTCCCTCTCTGGGGCCAGGGGCGGGAGAGACTCTATCTGTCTGCCCTTTCGGGCCGGCTGCGGTCGGTCAGGCTGGGAAAGACAGGCCCACAGGCCGGCCCCCACCCTCACCCCCGCCCTGGCCGGAATCGCCCGCCCCAGCCTGCTCTTCACGCCTCTCAAGGTGATAACACCATTCCGGGCGCCCCAGGGGACACCCCAAGCTGGACGTGGGCCCAAGGCTCTCTCTTGGGTTTGAGTTCCCCGCTATGGGGTGAAGGTTCTGCTGGACCCAGAGGCCGGGATGGGAGGCCCATGGGGGCGGCCCTGAGTGTGGGTTTGGAATTGTGGTTCTCTTTGCCTAAAACCCTCAGATCTCAGGTCTCTGCATGGCCCCCTCCTTCCTTACCATCCTGGTCTCAGCTCCAGCATCTCTTCCTCAAAAGAGACATTCGTCCAGCCAGCACCGGCGGGCACCTCCGAGCCCTGCTCTCTCTCTCTCCCAGAGACATCACTCTGACGGTCAATTCCTTCAGAGCACCTTCCACGATCTGAAATGATCAGATTCCTCTGCCTCCCTTAGAGATTTTCTGACTCCCCCACTCGAATGTCAGTTCAAAGCAGATTTTGCTTACCTTGTTCATCTTTATGCAGTAGATGCTCAGTAAAGATTCGCTAAGGATGGCGCCAACGGTGATGGATCAGAACGGAGGGCTGGAAGCTGGGGATGGAGATGGCAGGTGTGGCTGGGGCTGCGAATGGGTTGGCTCCTCTGGGTGAGGCTGGATGCAGGGTCCGGGTTGCTTTTTTTTTTTGAGGAAGATCAGCCCTGAGCTAACATCTGCTGCCAATCCTCCTCTTTTTGCTGAGGAAGACTGGCCCTGAGCTAACATCTGTGCCCATCTTCCTCTACTTTATATGTGGGACGCCTACTGCAGCATGGCTTGCCAAGCAGTGCCATGTCCGCACCTGGGATCTGAACCGGCGAACCCCAGGCTGTCGAAGGGGAATGGGCAACCTTAACCGCTATGCCACTGGGCCAGCCGCCCGAGTTGCTTTTAAGGCTGGGTTTTATGTTTAGGTGGCCTTTCATGGGCTCGGGCACAGGGTCCTAGGTGTTCGGCCTGGGACGAGTAATCACTGGGCAAAGTTGGGGTTGCGGTGGAGTTGGGGTCAACATTAGGGTCACAGGCTGAGCTGGAGATCTCTGCTTGTCTGTGTAGACCCGGAGTAGGCTGGGAGAAGTGGGTCAGGGGTTAAGATTCCAAGGTCTGAAGGCCTCAGATGGGGACTGGATTTGCCAGACAATGGGTCGTGGGGGAGGGGAGGGTTGGGTGGCCAAGGGGGGGGGCGCAGGACAGGCATTGTCCCCCCCAGGTCGGTGTGGACCCTGGTAATCAGAAGGCCACCCAGGCTGGATCCAAGCGGCCTGTCATGGGCCGTGACCACTGTCGGATCTCCCCCTCTTTATGTTTAATTTAATTTTTTAATCGACATAAAATTCACATGCTGTAAAATTCACCCTTTTAAAGTGTACAATTCAGTGGGTTTTAGTGTATTCTCAAGGTCGCAGCAAACACCGCGTTTTCATCAGCCCCAAAAGAAAGCCCTGGAACCCATGAGCAGGTGCCCCCCACTCCCCTCTCCTCTCAGCCCCTGGAAGCCTCCAATCTACTATAATTCTCCATGATTTTACCTATTCTGGACATTTCATAGAAATGGAATCAAACAGGGCGCTTTTGTGTCGGGCTTTTTTTTTTTTTTTGCTAAGCATACTGTTTTCAAGGGTCATCCATATTGTACCCTCCCCCCTTTAAGCCTCAGTGCTCCCATCTGGGAAATGGGGTCGGACTGTGGGGGGCGGGGCACGGGGACCGGGGCGCCAGAGTGGGCCCTGAAGCCTGGTGGGCGAGCGTTGAGTAGGGAGGTGATCTGCCGCCCCCGTGTGGTAGACGGGAGAACCGCAGCTCCCAGCTCCGGGGCTGGGAAGGGATTGGGGTCACTCGGCGCTCCCCACCCCCACGCCACCCCAAGACCCCACCCCCTCACCCGCAGAACCCTTGAGCTCTCAAAGCTTCTGGGACACCATCCTGAACACCTCCGTCTCTGCCTCGCCCCATCCCTGAGACGCCTCGGGGCCCCATCAGCTAAATAATCGTGATCACGTCCCCCACTCCCGAAATTCGAATCTGCTGCGATGTGAAGCGCTTGCCTTCCGTCGTTTGGTTAATTTGTTGCAGGCTGAGGTTGCTCCTATTGTCATTCGGGGACGGGAAATCAGAGAGGTTAATACCCAAGTTCGGAGTTGGGAGGCACTGGGGTTCCAGTTCCACTTCTGCGGCTCACCCACTGTGTGACTTCAGAGAAGGTGGATGTTCTTCCTCGGGCATCTCTCTCCCCATCTGGAAGTGGGGTTGATGATGCTGGTCCAGCCTCAGGGGGCGGCGGGAAGGAGGAAGCGCTCCCATCCTGGCGCAGAGGAAGCCTCAGTGAGTCAACGGAGCCGGTAGAATCACCCAGAAATGTGCTGGGAAATGTTTAACAGCCAGCTCTCCGCGGGGAGAGAGTGGGGACCCTGACTTGGCGGCATTTGACAATTTCTGTGGTGTGAATATCCCCACCAGGGCTAATTTCAAGTACCGAGGTGACCTCACTGAACGCATTTTTTTCCGGGAAAAAAGATGCGCAGGGGTCCATTACATCGTAGCTTCACTGTGCAGATACAATAGACGTAAAGAAACTCGGGATCACAGGTAATAATCATACGTAGCGAAAGCATTAGAATGTGATGAATATTTATTACCTTTGTTTTGCATATAATTTAATTGTATGTTTGCATAATTTAATTTTTAATAATGGCTGTTGAACAACCAGTTCCAAAATTCCTGAGACTTTAACAGCTCGCTGGAGTCCAGCACACTCCTGGTATAGCATCACACCTGTTTTTTAGGAAGGGAAACTGAGGCTCAGGAAGATGGTCAGACAGACAAGGGTAGGGCGTGGATCCCAGCTAAGGGCTGTGGGATTCTGGAGCCAGGGCTGTGCATGTCCCTCTCTCTTTCATCCCACCCTCGTTTAGAGGGCACGGGTGGTCCTCACAGCACTGTGTGACCTCAGCGAAGCCCTCACTCTCTCTGGTCTCATTTCGCCCTGCAGGTGAATGCATACCTGCACAGGGGTCCTTGGTGCCTGCTTCAGCCCTGCCAGGAAGGCAACATGTGGGTCCTCGCCTTCGCTTCAGAGACTCGGAAACTGAGGCCCAGAAAGGGCAAATGCCGGCCCCGAGTCACACAGCTGGACAGAGAGAGGCCTCAGACTCCATCTGGGGGGCAGAGGAGAGAAGACCCCCACAACCTTGGGGTCTGGAGTTTTCTGGGAGCTGGGAGGTAGCATTGCTAGAGGTTGGGCTAGAGGTGCAGTGGCCCTGCCTGGCACCCCATCTCCTCCCCCCCGCCCCCTTAGCCCCGGGTCCCCACGAGCTCCCTGGGCCCCAGGACTGGGGAGACGGTGGACTGGGAGGGAGGATGTGGACAGCGCGGGTGGCCTGTCCTGCCTCCAGGGGCTTCTCCGCCCGTGTCTTTATCTGCTTTCTCTTCACAGGTCTCTGCGTCTCTGTGTATCTCTTTGTCTCTTTCTGTCTCTCCCTCCGTCTCTTTGTGTCTCTTTCCCCTCGTTTCTCCCTCTTTCTGCCTGTCTGTCTCTGCCCTTTGGCTCTCCCTTCATCTCTTTGTGTCTCTGCGCTTCTCCCTCCCTCCCTCTATCTCTTTGTCTCTCTTTTTGCGTCTCTCCATCTCTGCGTCTGTCAACATCCTTCTCCGCGTCTCTGGCGCGCTGCCGCGGCGTCTCTCTCCTCCTCTCCTTTCCGGGGAGCCTCTGCCCTCCTGTGAGAACACGCTCCCCATCGACGCGCCCGGACCTGCCTCCGCCCCCGGAGCCCCCGGCCGGCCCGGGCCTGCGCCTTTAAGGGCCGGCGGCAGGGGGCGGGGTCTCGGCGGCCCCGCCCGGCCGCCCCTCCCCCTGACGTCCCTTCCTCCGCGGCCCCGCCGCCGCCGCCTCCCGCCGCCGCCGCCCGGCCGGCTCCGCGCCCCCTCCCCGGCCCCCGCCCGCCCGTCTGCCCGCCGCCCCCATGGCGCCCCGGGCCCCGAGTGCGCGGGGCCACTAGGACCCTCGGCGTCCTCTTCCCTCCCCCGTCCTGCCCCCTCTCCCGCGGCGCGAACCCGGGTGTCCACGGCGCCCAGCTTTTGAGCTCGCGGCCCCGGGCCGGCGGGGGGGGGGGGGAAGGGGTGGGGCCCCCGGGCCCCCCCCCCCCCCCACCCGGCCGCCCAGTCCCCCGGGACCCGGAGAAAATGTCTTCGCGGACGGCGCTGGCCCCGGGCAACGATCGGAACTCGGACACGGTGAGTGGGGCTCGGCCCCTTGGGGAGCCCCGGCGGGTCCAGCTGCCGACCCCCTCGGGCCGCCCGCCGTGCTCCCAGCCGAGCGAGCCTCTTCCCTCGTTTCCTGGGGCCCGGTCCGGCCGGCCACCTCCCGACCCCCGCCCGGACTTCCAGGCCTCTCGACCCTCCCCCACTCCTCTGCCCAGCCCGACCCCTGGGGGCGCCCCTCTCCCGGGACCCCTCTCTCGTCCCTCTGCAGCCCGCTTCCGCTCGGGTCCCTCCCCTCCAGGAAGCCCCCTCCCCGGCTCCCGGGAGCCCCTCCCTCCTCCGGCGTGTTCTCCAGCCCCCTCCCCTCCCGGCTGCCCGCATCCGACAGCTCGCCCCCTCCCGGATTTGCGGGGCTCCTGACCCCAAGGCCCGGCCCTGGCCCTCTCCCGGGAAGGCCTGGCCCCTCCTGCCTCCGGCTCCGGCCTCCCCGGTCTGGATACGGTGCCGGGCTCCCCAGGAGCCCCCTCCCCGCATCCCTCCGCCCCTCCCGGCCGCTCCCGGCTCCCGCGGGCACCCCCTCCCAGGAAGCCGCTTTCCCCCTTTCCTGGGCCCAGGGCCCTTTCCGGCTTGTTCAAGGTCTCTCCACTCCCCGGCCTGGTCCCCATCTTCCCAGCTGCCCCGTCTTTGCATTCCCGGCATCCCGGGCCCCCCCGCCCCCCCCCCCCCCCCCCCCCAGACCCTGTCTGGTCTCTTCCTCTCCCAGGAAGCTTTGGCCTCCAACTTCCAGGCGCCCAGCCCAGTCTCGGATTTCTAGGCCCTGGACCAGTCTGACTCCAGGCCTCATCTTCCCTTTATCGACTCACCTTCAGGCAAGCCCCCTCCCCATGCCCCCAACCCCTTGGTCCGTCCTCGGCCAGTGCCCTGCTCACTGGGCACCATCTCTCCCCCTAAACCTCCCGGCCCCCACCCCTTCCCCGCCCCAGGGCCTCCCTCTTGCTTGCTGGAGGTCTGGCTTCCAGGGGAAGCCCCCTCCTCACCTTTGGAGGCCATCACAAGGCCTGGCCCCTGATCCTTCTTCCAGAAGCCTCCAAGCCTCTGGTCTGGCGCTGGCTCTAAGTCCTCTTCTCTGGGGGTCTGTCTGCTGGAAGCCTTTTCTCCAAGTTTCTAGGCCTCGTGACCCCCGTGAGGCTCAGCCTGTGTTCCTGTGGGCCGCCCCTTCCCAGGACCTCCAGGCCCCTGCACTTCCTCAGGTTCCCAGGACTGCTCCTCTGACTTCCAGGAGTTTCCTAAGACCCAGGCCCCCGCCCAGGGATCCTTGGCCCCCGACTTCCACTGCTCTGTGGCTTTGACCCTGCCCGCTGTTCCCAGGCCCCGTGCCTACACCACAGCCCAGAACAATCCTGGGGAGACTCACCCTATATTTCCCTGGTTTCTCATTACTCTCAGTGCTCCTAAAGACCCTCCCGCCAACCAGTGCCAGACTCCTCCCCACCTGGGGTCTTTGTCCCTTTTCCCCCAGGCCTTCTGCCAGGTCCCTGCCCCCCCCCCCGCCGCCCCCCCCCCCCCCCCCCCCCCCCAACAATGTTTTTTCCCCCCCCCCTTTCCTGCTGCCCCCCCCCCCCCCCAGAGATGCCCCCCTCCCCGCTGCCCAGCATGCCCTAGGCCAGCTCTGTTTGGAGTCTCCCATAAGATACCCGCTCCCCCCAGTCACTACAGGAAGTGCCAGGGAGCCCACAGACCTGGTTTCAAATGCTGGCTCTACCAGCCAGTTTGCACTGTGTCCTCAGACTATGGGGTGTCCCTCTCTGAGCCTCAGTTTCCTCATCTGTAAAATGGAGCTCATGAACACTTCCTTCTCTAGTTGTTCAGATCGGTGCATGGTGGGGAGTTGAGGACCCTAACTGAGGAAGCGAATGCCCTTGTCTCCTCCCGACTCGACTCTCATGTGGAAACCCTCCCTGCCAGCCCTGGTGGGGGGTCACCTCTCTCCCTCTGGAGTCTGAGGTCTCAGCCCCCTCCCTCTTGGCTGGTTACCATGACGACAGCCAGGTGGGGTCGTGCTCCCCCACCCCAAGTTCCAGGCCCCCCACTGCCCAGCCTCTCTGGAGGTTCCTTAGCAACAGGCCCGGTGTTGGGGCGCCAGCCGGGCGGGAGGGAGTCAGGCCAGCTGGTGGTGCCAGCCAATTTTAGCTCCCGCCCCCGGCCCCTGGGGGCTTTGTCACCCACTGCCCCAGCTGCCCCCTGCAGGGGTTCCTCAGCCATGCTGCCTTCAGTGGGGTGCCAGCCCACCCCCAGGTGGCTCCCTTGGTGCCACCTGATGGCAGTTCTCCTCTAAGCCCTTATCTCGCTGGGGATCCGAGGCCTTATCATCCAGGACCTCCGCCTCCCTCCCCACCGTCCCCTGGGAGGAGGCCTGGGGTTGCGGGCAGCCCAATGGGACAGAGCTCTGTGCTCAGGAACCAGCAGGCCCAGGTTCGAATCCCAGGCCCTCTGCTCCACCTGCCGTGTGACGCTGGGCGAGGCACTTCCCCTGCATCAGCCTTGGGGTCCCTGTCTGGAGAATACGGGTTGTCATTGGACCCCCAGCAGAGGCCAGGGTGAGGGCACAGAGCATGGCAGGCGTGTGGTTAGGGCGTCTGCCGCGGCGGTTGCCTTTGTGTCCCTTGTGAATGAGCTGTGTGACCTTGACCTGGCCCCTTCCCTCTCCAGGCCTCAGTTTCTCCTTGGGAAGGTCAGCGTGCAGGTGCCGCTGTCACTGGGCTTCTGTGGGGATTAAACATAGAGGAGACGGACATTAGCGGGAACACGGCCTCAGACGTGATAAACGCTGCTTCACAAAAAGGATGTGGCCGTGTGAGGCGGTGTGGTGTGGGGAGGGTAAAAAGCATCAGCTTGGGGTAAACTGGTTTCAGATCCCCGCTCTGGGCCTCAGTTTCCCTACCTCTAGAATGGGGATGATGCTGCGTGAATGGCAGGTGCTCGTTAAGTGAATGGCGGGTGCTCGTTAAGTATTGGTCGTCATCACGGTTAAGTGGCCTGGCAGACTCCCTGTGCGGAGCAGCCGTGGGGTCTCGTCTCGTCGCCTACCTGGCCTCGCCTCTTCCTCGGCTCCCTGGTCCTTCTGCTCCCCCCCTACCCGCCCCCCGGCCCTGGGAAGGGGCAGCATCTGAGCAGAGCCGTCTGGGCTGGGGCCTCTGGCTCCCTCTGTCGCCCACATCCTGGGCCCCAGTGCTGAAAGGGAGGCACGGTCCCTGGGGCTCACAATCAGGACAGGGCAGCCTGGAGCAGGCAGGTGACCTGCGGGGGAGAGAGGCCCAGGAGGGCCGGGGCGGCAGGAACAGAAGGTCAGGGACAGAGAGGAGCGATGGCGTGGGAGCCGGCGGTCGGGCGCCGCTGTTGCACAGGGTGGCAGGGCAAGTGGAGGAAGCAACAATGTTTCCCACAGTAGGAGGGTGACCATGTGGGGCTAGAAAGGCTGTGTCAGAGTTACAATGTTTCGAGTCGCACTGGGGGCAATAGGATTGGAATAAAATGAGAGCTGTAAACTGGGAAGAGAATATTGATGTTTGTGTTTGGAGCAGAACTGGGGGCCGGATGGGGACAGTGGCTGTTGATAGCAGTGAGGGAGCCCTGGGGCGGGCGTGTGGGGCTGCAGCATCGAGTCCAGATGGAGGTCACTGTGGCTTGGGCTTGATGGCAGTAACATTTGGGATAAAATATGGTGGAGCCGATGGAGGTCCCAGGACGGGGGTGGACGGACGGCAGAAAGGGCTGAAGGAGATGCCTGTTGCTGGGGCCCTGGGTGCTGCAGAGTGGGGGGGCCCCGGGTTTCTGTTCTCAGAGGCGTGTTTTCATGGAGAGAGATGGGGGACCCAAGGGCATCGTGCTTCCCTCCGGCCTGGGTTTGGAAAGGGCCCCGAGGGGCCAGTGGCCGTGGCTGGAGTTAACTGTCCCCAGCCCCAGAGGCCACCCAAGGTGCCCCCCGCTCACACTCTGTCTCCCCCGCCCAGCATGGCACGTTGGGCAGCGGCCGTTCCTCGGACAAGGGACCGTCCTGGTCCAGCCGTTCCCTGGGCGCCCGCTGCCGAAATTCCATCGCCTCCTGTCCGGAAGAGCAGCCCCACGTGGGCAACTACCGCCTGCTGAGGACCATTGGGAAGGGCAATTTTGCCAAAGTGAAGCTGGCCCGGCACATCCTCACCGGCCGGGAGGTGAGTGGGGGATGGGCGAGGCTCAGGACCGCATCCTGCGCTTTGAGGGGACTGGGGGGCCGGGCTTGGCCCTCACCGTGCTTGGTGACCTCAGGGAAGTCCCTGACTCTCACTGGGACAGATCAGAGCATCTCAGATTTTTCCAGAACCACCCTCGTGGGAGAGGAGAACCAATTTCAGACAGCCCTGAAATTGTGGGGAAATCTCCGATCCCAGGTAGAGCCGGGCGTTGTTTCTAGGAATTGACGTGGCTGTGGTGTCATAACCTGGGCCACCTCCCTGTTTTAATGATGGACTTTGGGTCCATCAAATCTTGCAGTGATCGCAATGAGAACACAGGTTTATTCGAGTTCTCAATTGCACATTATCTTACAGTCGCCACTTCCCCTGCCAGAGCAGGCGCCTGTGGCAAGGGTGGCAACGTTGTTGCAGACGGGGCCCACGGGGACCTTGTAACATAGATATGATGCCTCTGATTCGCACTTAACGGGAGAAAAAGATGGTGGATGAGTTCGTGACTCCATTGCTCCCTCCTTGATTTTAGAGAAAGCAACTGGAGCGATTTCTCCTGCCCTCACGCTGTCCACGCCATACACAGAAAAGACACCAGGCCCCAGTGGTTTTATGGGCAAATCCTCCCAGACATTCCACTTTTATGCCAATACTTCCAGAGGCTATAGAAAAAAGCCTGATTTTTCACTGCCCACCTGATTTCAGGTGCTAGTTCGACGATGACAGCAAAACCAGATGAGAAATAAACTCACGGGCCAGCCTGACACACGGACGCAGATACAAAAATCTTAAACAGAATCTCGGCACATAGAGTCTGGCCCATCCGTTCAAGAAAGCTGTGCGATGACAGGGCTGGGTTTCTCCCAGGAAGACACAGTTCTTTTCAAATTGACAATTTATTCACATTCTTTGCCACGTTCACAGATTCAAGGAGAGAAACCATATGATCGGGCCCAATACTGGCATGAGAAGTTCTTGATAAAATTAAAAACCCACTCGTGAGAATATGAGGAAAGCTTGGGGATCCGCTCCCCCACAAAGAACACGTCATTCCCCTTATGTGGATCTTGAACGTGATTCCAGAGGTTTCCAGGGGGACCAGCTTCTGAGGAAACAGGGCCTCGCGGGGGAAGAATTCTGTAATCCAGTGGGTTTGGGGGTGGCCCCAAAACCCTTTAGGAAAACTATAGACTTAGAGCTGATTAAGACTTTTAAAGGCCCCTCACTGCTGAAAAACTTACTGTGCTCTGACCCCAGCGTGTAATTCAAAATAAAAACTTCACTACAAGTATAAGGAAAGTTCAGTAACCTTCTGATTTTTCCCCTGTAATGACTACCTCAAAGTTCTTTCAAAACTGTATATGGAGTTTTAAGTTTCAAGTGTTTAAACTATCAGGCTGCATTAGTTCAAACGCCAGCCCACAGACTTACCAGCCTTGTGATCTTGGCCAAGCAGCTGAGCAGTTCTGTGCCTCAGTTTCCCCATTTATAAAATGGGGATAATCCTAGCCCGTATGGAGACACTGTGAGAATTGAAAGAGTTCTCATTTGTAAAGCCCACGGACCAGGGTCTCGCCTATGTGACTGCTCTGTAAGTGTTAGCTACAGTTATTATTTATTGTTCCACAAGTAGTGCCTTCAAAACAAAGATGTGATGGGTGAATGGTCTGAGATGTCCTCAGACAGGGGCCCCCTCATGGTCTCGGTCACCCTCACACACGCTCACACAGGCCCCTGGAGCATCCCCACCCAGTCACCACTGTGGAATAGGGGATATTTCCCTGGAGAAGGAAGGGTCGTGGTGAGAACGGCATGTGCAAAGGTCCTGAGGCCGAGAGCCCCCATCCAGTAGGAATGGCCCAGGTGTAAGGCTTTCTGTGAGTGGGGGCAAAGAAGGGACATCCCAGGGTGATCTGAGCTGGGGAACCTTTCTCAGCTCGGGGGCCTCTGGAACCATGGCCTTTTCCCACTTCCATCTCCCACCTCCAGGTCGCCATCAAGATCATCGACAAAACACAGCTGAACCCCAGCAGCCTACAGAAGGTGAGGCGCAGGGAGAGGGAGCAGGGTGGGGGTGAGGTTGGGCGCAGGGTCCTTGAAACCGACCACCCTCATCTTTCTCTTTCTTTCTTCCAGCTGTTCCGAGAAGTCCGTATCATGAAGGGCCTAAACCACCCCAACATCGGTGAGGAGGGGAAGGGAGTGGCCTCAGAGGCTGCCGGCCAGGGCACTTGGGGAAAAAGAGAGTCAGGGGAAGGGAGAACTGGTGGTTATAATAGTTAGAAAGACCTGTTTTCTCATAGCAGTATCGCTGCTCACTGGCTGTGTGACCTTGGGCAAGTCACTTAACCTCTCTGAGCCTCGGTTTCCTCCTCTGGAGTGGGGGTAACAAGAGGGCTTACTTCAAGGTCATGTGAGGATTGGATAAGATCGTGCATGCAAAACACAGTTCAGAGCCATGGGAGCTGGTGTGATTGTTGTCATCAGCAGCATCCGTTGTCACTGTCATTATCATCAGGCAGAGGAGAGAGAGCGTGATCTTTATCCAGAAAAGCGGGATTTAGCCTTGTCTGGATGTGGCCGCAGGATTTATTCATCCGTTCGCTCGTTCACCCAGTAAATATTTACTGAGTGTCTGCTGGGTGCCAGGCCCTGGCGACACAGTAACAGACACACATTCTTGGCCTCGGAGAGCTGACATTCTTGTGAGAGAGTGGAAAAGCGGGTAAAGTGGGGCCGAGGAGTTTGGAAAATCTTGCCGTCCATAGGGAGCCATTGAGTGTTCTTGAGTAAGGGGTGCTGCCGTGGGTGCATCCGCACAGTTACCAAGAGCGTGTGGAGGGTGAGGGGCTCCTCCCGACCGAGTAACCCACACCCGCCTCCCCTTGGTCATTCCAGTGAAGCTCTTCGAGGTGATCGAGACCGAGAAGACGCTCTACCTGGTGATGGAATACGCAAGTGCCGGTGAGGCCCCGCCCCCTGCCCCCCTCGCCCCCGACAGGCCCCCCCCCCCCCCACTGCCTTCCCTGACCCCTAGCCTCTGCCCTGCAGGAGAAGTGTTTGACTACCTCGTGTCGCACGGCCGCATGAAGGAGAAGGAGGCCCGAGCCAAGTTCCGCCAGGTCGGCCCGTGGGCGAGGCTGGGCGGGTGCCTGCGGCCGGCGGGAGGGTCTGATTGCTGGGCGTGGGTCTGGGCGGCCAACGTCCTGGGGGCGTGGCTTACAGCCGGGTTTGGGGGGGTTGGGTGCCCGTGGGTGTGCGGATGCCCACCACCAGCGAGGAGATCCAGATGGAGGTGTGCAGGTGCCAGTGTGGGCGAGAGGGTCAGGTGGGAAGGTGCCCGGGTGTGCAGGTGTGGGATGTGTGAGTGGGAGGTACCCAGTGTGCAGGACTGTGGCTGAGAGGGCATGCCCAGGTGCATGCGTGCCCAGGTGCACAGGAGTCCAGGTGCATGCATGCCCAGGTTCATGGGTGCCCAGGTGCACGGGTGTCCAGGTGCATGCATGCCCAGGTGCGTGCATGCCCAGGCATGT
>NC_060279.1:92339927-92543121 GCF_021613505.1 Equus quagga | reverse complement strand
GTGCATGCCCAGGCATGTGCGTGCCTAGGTGTGTGCGTGCCCAGGTGAATGCATGCCCAAGTTCATGGGTGCCCAGGTGTGTGTGTGGGAGGGCCTGTGGTTTCGGATGTGTGGCAGTGAGGAAGGCCAGGTGTGTAAGCGGGCAGGAGAGCCTCAGTGTGGGTATCTAGGTTTGTGGACAAGAGAATGTGCAGTGCGAGGATGTCCAGGTGGGTAGGGAGGAGTGTAGATGCCCGGGTGTGTGGCAAGGAGGTTGCCCACACACATAGGAGGACAGACAGGTCTGGGGGCGTCGGTCCAGGACTGTCCAGCTGCCTGACGCAGCTGTACTGGGGGTGGGGGCTTCAGCCCTGCTGTGTCAGGGTCGTGTGTCGAGAAGTGTGCCGTGTCCTGTGTGTTTCCAGATGTGAAAGTCGGGGGTGGGGGGCTGGTCCTGACGTCGTGGTTCTGACGGCCCTGCTGGGAGGGCGTCCTCACATCTGCGTGTCTGAGTGGAACTGTGCGTCCCACAGCATTTCTTGCTGGCACCGAATCGTGGTGGGAGGCCCCAGCGTCTTGGCCTCGGCCCCGGGGCTCGGTTGTGGGTGGGTTCACAGGGTCTCTGAGGGAGGCTGAGGGGCTTGGGGGCCATCAGTAACCGCCCTTCCCCCCCAGATTGTATCGGCTGTGCACTACTGTCACCAGAAGAACATTGTCCACAGGGACCTGAAGGTGAGCCCCCCACGCTGGGAGCTCCCCAGCTCAGCCCACACCCCCCACGCTTGACTCCGGTCCCCTGGGGTCCCCTCTACCCTCCGCATCCCCTGCCTCTCCCCGTGTTCCTTCCTCAGTGTCCAGAGCCCCTTGACTTGTTCTCAAGCTTTTGTGGCAAAAACAAGGCCAGCAGGTGGGGGAGCAGGGAGCAGGGTGGGGACAGGAGGAGAGAACAAAGGAGAAAGAAACAGTGTCCCAGCATGGCCCGGACGGGTTCCTGTGTGCCAGACAAGGACACTGCGGCTCCATAAAGAGTCCATCGCTCTCAGAGCCTCGGCATCTCTCAGGCTTAGAACGTTCACGAATCCTCAAGAGCCACCTGCCTCAGGTCTTAGGGTCACAGACATCTCAGGACTTGAACCCCCAAGGCCAGCGCCGGGCCGGGAGGGGACACCTCGGGCCTGGCCCCCGCTGTCTGCCCACTGGAGCTGGGCTGGGGCAGCCCCTCGAGCCGCTCTGTGTGCCCGGGTTCCCCTCCGCACCTCCCACCGGAGAGACCTGCCCGTCTCAGGCCTTCTCGTCTGAGACCCAAGAGAGACGTTTGTGTGGCTCCATCGAGTGGTGTTGACTCTCATTTCTTGAGCACCTACTATGTGCCAGGCCGTGTGCTTTACGGAAGGTCTTCCCGTGGGATGTGTAGTGAAGGACCAGGTTCATGTTAGTGCTTTCAATTCCCGATCCGTTGTCGACAAGTGCTTTTGTAAAGTACGATGAAAAGGAAATGAAAAAAAAGATGTGCAAAATACTAGCCCGATTTTTTAAGTTATTAGAGTCAGAAAACATGAAATTCTGGGACTGGCCCAGTGGGGTAGTGGTTAGGTTCACGCACTGTGCTTGGCGGCCTGGGGTTCGCCAGTTTAGGTCCTGGGCGCAGACCTAGCACCGCTCATCAAGCCATGCTGTGGTAGGCGTCCCACATACAAACTAGAGGAAGATGGGCACAGATGTTAGCTCAGGGCCAATCTTCCTCACCAAAAAAAAAAAAAGAAAAAGAAAATCAAATCCCACTGTCAAATTGCTGTAGAAGTTCCTAGACAGTCCCAACTCTGTCCTGACCCTCAGAGGGGGCCCCTCAGAGGCTCTGAGCACGAGGGGACTGGCCCTGCCATAGATGGGGAAGATCCAGTGGAGGAGGCACGCCCCCTGGTGGGGGGTCCTGGAAGTGGCTAAAAGGGATTTGGGATGTGGTTAGTGCACCAGGGGGACCAGCCGCCAGAACCAACCCGGACGTGGGGTTGTGGCTGGATTGTGGAGCCTCAAATGGCAGAGCGGGGAATGTCACCCCGCTGCAGGATGCTATTGCTTTGAGCTTTGGGGCAGATCTCTCTGGAGTGTGTGTCCTTGTGGGTTCTGTCCCCTGATGAGTCGGAGGTGGGGAAGGTTGGTATGGAAATGCACCGGGAGGTGGGGAGACCAGGAGGCCCAGAGATTCGGGCGGCCTGGCTAGGGAAGGGCCACGTGGCATGGGCCAGACGCGGGCGACATTTCGAGGGCGGGGATGTGCCCCGATCTGCAGTCAGAAAGCTGGAAGAGGCAGGTGCTGGAGCCGCCTTCACGCTCCGTCCTCTTTTGGATTCCAGCTCTGCCTCTTTCTCGTGGTAGGCGCGAGGTGGCCTCCCTGAGCCCTGGGTTCCTCACCTGTGAAATGACAGTTACTAGAACAAGTGCCGCTAAAAACAGACCACACCTTATCATGAAAGGAAGCATTTATTGAGTGCTGACTATGTCCCCCTCGCTGCGGTGGGCCCTTCACGCTTAACCCCATGATCGCCAATGAGGCAGGTGCCGCAATGACCCTCAGTTTACATATCAGGAAACTGAGGCACAGAGAGGTCTGGTAACCTAAGAAAAGTCACACGGCGAGTGAGTGGTGGAGCCAGGATTCTTCCAGAATCTGTGTTCTTAACCCTACATTATGCAGCCACTCTTATAAATGATAGTCCGCTCAGCCCAGCGCATAGTAGGTGCACAATAAATATTAGATTAAATTCCCGTTTTCATTGTTATAGGTCTTGAAGAGTCCTCTTTTTGTCTCTTCTTCTGGGTAAACTGAGGCGCAGAGAGGGGCAGGAGATTGCCCGGGGACCCCCAGCTCTGCAGACCACGTGGGATCGTAGTAGCTAATGTTATATAGCGCTTACTGGGTATGAACTGCTCTAGGCCTGTTATGTGGATTAACTCGCTTAATTCTCAGAGAGCCCTGTGACATAGGGATATGATTGTCCCCATTCTGTGGATGAGGAACCCGAGGCCTAGGGGATAAGGCCACTGCGCAGGGTCACACAGAGTAGGGACAGGGCCACAGTTGGTCCAGGGGGCCTGGCTGAGGACCCCGCGCACCCGTCCACACCCCCCCCCCCCCCCCGGCCATCTCCCTTCCTCCCAGGCCGAGAACCTCTTGCTGGACGCCGAGGCCAACATCAAGATCGCCGACTTCGGCTTCAGCAACGAGTTCACGCTGGGCTCGAAGCTGGACACGTTCTGCGGGAGCCCCCCGTATGCCGCCCCCGAGCTGTTCCAGGGCAAGAAGTACGACGGGCCGGAGGTGGACATCTGGAGCCTGGGCGTCATCCTGTACACCCTTGTCAGCGGCTCCCTGCCCTTCGACGGGCACAACCTCAAGGTGCTGGGCGCGGCTGGCGTGGGGGTCTTGCTCTCCTGGGGAGGGTCTCTCCGGGCCCCCATCCCCCATACACCTCCTCGGCAGACGGCCAGAGAGGCGGGGCTGGCCTGAGGTCACATGGCCAGGCGGGGGTCAGGCAGGACCCAGGTTCTCTTGGCCATGGGGCAGCCCGAGTGGACCGTGCTGTGTCAGGCTGGTCCACGGGGCACATGTTTTGCAGGTGGTAGAACTGAGCTCGAATCCTGGCTCACTCACTCCTTCACTCATCCGTATTTTTCGCCCTCCGTCGATGGGCCAGGCTCTGTTTTAGGTTTTGCAAACACAGTGGAACCAGAGAGGCAAAAGTTCCTGCCCTCGGGGCAGCCCGGTGGCACAGCGGTTAAGTGCACACGTTCTGCTTCTCGGCGGCCCAGGGTTTACCGGTTCAGATCCCGCATGCGGATATGGCACCACTTGGCAAGCCATGCTGTGGCAGGCGTCCCACATATAAAGTAGAGGAAGATGGGCACGGATGTTAGCTCAGGGCCAGTCTTCCTCAGCAAAAAGAGGAGGCTTGGCAGCAGATGTTAGCTCAGGGCTAATCTTCCTCAAGGGAAAAAAAAAAAATTCCCGCCTTCATACAGGCTGCTCTGTGGCCGAACTTTGAAAACATGCTCTGTGGGAAGAGCCAGTCACCAAAGGCCACCTGTTATAGGATTCCATTCATATGAAACGTCCAGAAGAGGCACATCCTGAGTGACAGAAGCAGATCAGTGGTGGCCCTGGTCTAGAGGGAGGTGGAGTTCAGGGTTTCTTTTGGGGCGATGAACGTGTTCTAAAATCGATGGTGGTGATGGTCGCCAACTCCGTGAATAGACTGAAAACCAGTGAATTGTGCGCTTAAAACAAGGAAAGATTCCTGCCCTCGTGGACCGACACGCCAGCGGCAGAGTCGGCCAGAAAACTAGAGAAACAAGCGAGATATATATTATGTCAAAAGCTGGCCAGTGCGATCGGGGAGAAAATGGGAGTGGGAAGTGGGGGGTGAGTTGTGGTGTTGTGTATTTTGCTTTTCTTTCCTTTGAACTTTTTTTCGGGAGCATTGCCAGTCTACAAAAAAGTTGCAGGATGAGGACAGGCGGATGTGGTGCCCTTGAGGGGACGCGCTGATGGCTAGCCCCTGGCCATGTCGGTCGTATCTGACTGGAGATGCGTGTGGTATTGTCGGCATCTTCATACTGATGGAACATTCAGGAGCAAGTCACACACAAAGTGTCCTTTATGCCTAAGGGCTGCATGCGGCAGGTCCCTCCCGAGGCGGTGGCGCTCAGGAGCTCTGGCGTGGACACCGTCCTGGCCTCCAACCCCCGGTCCATACTCAGATGTCGTCCGTTGGCCCAAGAATCTCCGTGGTAGCTGTTTTTCCTCCAGCTCCGGCATCCACTCAGGCCCCTGTGTTGCGGCTCAGTCGTCCTGTCATCTGGGACAGTCCCTCCGCCTTCCTTGGGCACTCGGGACGTGGCGTTGTTGGCGAGATCGGCCAGTTGTCTCCCTCAGCGAGGGGTGCTCCGTGGTTCCTTGTGGTCGGGACTCTTGGTGCGCTCCGGGCGGGACCTCGCAGCGGGAGTGCCCGGTCCTGCTCCACGTGGCCTGTGAGGAGCCCCCAGGAGGTCAGGGAAGTCCTTGCTGAGGACAGACCGTCTGTGCAGAGACCCGAGCGATGGCGAGGAGGGATTCCCCTCTTGACAGTGGCCTCGGCCGAGCATCCACCCCTTTGAGCCTCAGTCTCCCGCTCTGTTCGGTGAGGACTGTAAGGTACCAGCCTCTCAGCGGCATTCGAGGCCTCGCTGGGGCCGGGCGTGCAGAGCATGCACTGTCACAGAATAATCTGTCAGAGCGCCCAGCACGAAGCCATGGGGGCTTTTCAAAGGGCCAGGCCGGTGTCACCTCCTGCTGTCCTGGTTCCCCCACCAGGCACCCCAGCGCTTGCTGAGCGAGGGAGAGACACAGCTGGGGACAGCTCCTGGCACTGTCATTACCTAGCTCAGTGACCTTGGACAAACCCCTTTGTGAGTCTCAGTTTCCCCGCCTACAGATGGGGACATCGAGAGCCACTTACAGCCAGGCTGGGCGTGGAAAGCCCGTCACAGGGACCTGGCTGCTGCTCACCATTGTGACAAGTGGCGGGTGGCACAGTGGTTACACAGCCCTGGCTCCAGGGCCCGACCGCCTGGGTTCAAATCCAGGACGAGTGACTTAACCTCTCTCGGCCTCAGTTTTCTCGTCTGGAAAATGGGTATCCCCGCCCTGCTTCACAGCGCCCCTGTGAACACAGATGTCATGCGCATAAAGCCAGGCCCGGGGACGTGCTCTGAAAGTGACACACGTCCTTATTAAATAGTCACGACCCCTCGGGCTGTGATGGGCGGCAGACCCCGGAGCTCCCCAGGCACGTGCCTCTCCCAGCTCTTCTAGGACAAGGCCCCAGAACGTAGCTCCCAGCCGCGTCCCCACAGAGGGCTCTGCCCCAGAGACCCCCGTCTCCCCGTTCACCCCCTTGCTCCTTTTTCTGTCTCCCTCAGTCCTTCTTTCAGGGATGGAAGGGGTCTCCCTGGTCTGCCATGCCATGGAGCACAGAGTTTATTCTGTCTTTCACAGCTGAGGCAGGGCCCCTCATACAAGGCCCTTAAGGGGCCAGCCCAGTGGCGCAGCGGTTAAGTTCGCATGTTCTACTTCAGTGGCCCGGGGTTCACCGGTTCGGATCTCGAGTGCGGATGTGGCACCGCTTGTCAAGCCATGCTGTGATAGGCGTCCCACGTATAAAGTAGAGGAAGATGGGCACGGATGTTAGCTCAGGGCCAGTCTTCCTCAGCAAAAAGAGGAGGATTGGCAGATGTTAGCTCAGGGCTAATCTTCCTCAAAAAAAAAAAAAGGCCCTTAAAAAAAAGCATAAAAATCAATGCCTGTTCTTTGACATTGCTAGGGCTGCCCTTTTAAAGCCAGGCGTGTCTGGGGGGCTGGGAGGAGGCCCCGAGGGTGGGAGGAGGGTGTCCAGAATCCCCCTCTCTCCTCCTCTTTTGTAAACCTGATGTTTCAGTGGCACTTGCTCCGGGCCTGACCTGTGCCAGCATTTATTTCTACAGACTCGCTCACGTTCCACCCTGGAAGTGGGCATGTGGTCCCTGTTTACAGATAAGGACACTGAGGCTCCACAGGCCGCCTCACCTGCCTACCTCCCCTCTGATCTGGCTTTCAGAAGTCACTTTCACTGGAGGTTAAATTATGGAGCTTGAAAAGGATTTTTTTTTGTTTTTTTGTTTTTTTTGAGGAACATTAGCCCTGAGCTTAACTACTGCCAGTCGTCCTCTCTTTTTGCTGAGGAAGATTGGCCCTGAGCTAACATCCATGCCCATCTTCCTCTACTTTATATGTGGGACGCCTACCATAGCATGGCTTGCCAAGCGGTGCCATGTCCACACCCGGGATCCGAACCGGCGAACCCCGGGCCTCCGAGAAGCGGAACGTGCGCACTTAACCGCTGCGCCACCGGGCCCCATGAAAAAGAACTTTTTTTAATTGCTGCATCTAATACCACATTCCCATTTTACAGACGGGGAGCTGAGGTCAGGGGAGAGGTGGGATGCTGGGCCTCGGAGCTGCTGTCGCTTCTGGGGGAGGTTGAGACAAAGCCGAGTGCGTGCGTGTGTGCGCATGTGTGAGAGTGGCGGGCCCCGCCCCCAGTAACGCCGTCCCCGCAGGAGCTGCGGGAGCGGGTCCTCAGAGGGAAGTACCGGGTCCCTTTCTACATGTCGACAGACTGTGAGAGCATCCTGCGAAGATTTTTGGTGCTGAACCCAGCTAAACGCTGCACTCTCGAGGTGAGCCCGCGGCCCGCGCTCTGCCTGGCCTGCGCCCACCTGCCTGGCAGGTGCAGGGGGACGGGCTGCCCGAGACAAGCCTCCCAGGCCCGTCCTGTCACCAACCCCCCCCAGCCTCGCCCACTCGCCGCCGTGCCAGTAATTAACTAATGAGCTCCTAAGGTGATTGCAGGGTGCCGGGGGCCCCAGATGACGCGCACGTGGGAGGGTGACATCAGGAGGCTCCGGGAGGGGGCGGGGGTGGAGGTGCTCGCTCAGGAAGCCCTCGGTTCTGGATGTCAGGCGCTGGAGGTGGGCGACAGGGCCGATAGCCCCCCTTGGGGGCCCACGTGGGAGGTGGGGAGCTGTATTTTTTTCGATTTCTTCTGACATCTGTCTTCTGGCCTGTCCTGCTCCCGGTTCCTTCAGCAAATCATGAAAGACAAATGGATCAACATCGGCTATGAGGGTGAGGAGTTGAAGCCATACACGGAGCCCGAGGAGGACTTTGGGGACACCAAGCGAATCGGTGAGGGTCGGGTGGGGGGCGCCAGGGAGCCAGGGGTAGGGTCTCCCCAATACCTACGCCTTGGGTTAGGGCATCGGAAGAGTTTGCAAGGCAATTAGGGAGAGCAGAGGCATCTGGGCTCCAATTCCTGTGCTGCTACTTTCTAGCTGTGTGACCCTGGGCAAGTTTCTTCCCTTCTCTGTGCTTCTATTTCCTCATCTATAAAATGGGATCATTGTGGAACGTATCTTGTAGGGTTGTTATGAATATTAAATGAGTTCATCTACGTAAAGTGCTTATATTAGGCGTGTGATAAGTGCTGATGTGTTAGCTTTGATTATTAAGATGCAAAAAGAAATCATAGATTGTTTCTAGAAGAATTTGTGCACAGGTCGTCAGTAATCTGCACATTTGGGGGAGAGCCTCAGCTTGACATGTGCCTTGCCCACCACACTTTTGGTCCCGATCCTCCAGCCTGGAACCTTGAACTCTTGACCCCTGAGACATTCATTAGCCCTGGAAGTGCCCCTTAGGAACCATCCAGTCACCCTCCCTACTACTGCGGAGGGGACGGAGGCCACCATCAAAGCTGGCTGCATTGATCAGGACTTTCATGGCTGCAAGTAACAAAACCCAAGCCATTCTGGCTTGAACTAGGTAATAATAATAAGTTGAATCACATGAAATTGCCATTTTTATAGGTCCAAAATAGTCAATACCAGCAGTTTCATGTGGTTTAATCTAATAGTGATGTTATTCTCAGAACTAAAAAGGCCAGGGTAGGCCAGCCTTCAGGCACAGCTGGATCCAGGTGCTCAGAGGCAGTGGTTGGGAATCTTCTCAGTGGTGGCTTCTTTCCCAGGCAGCTCTCCCTGGAGCAAGCTGGCAACAGCATATCCTAGTGGCCTGGACACCCCATCAGGAAGAGAGGCCACTTTCCTTATGTTCTAATAGAAGCCCTAGGCTGGTGCCCATTGGCTATCCCTGAACCAATAAGTTTGGCCTTGGGGATGAAACACTCTGATTGGCCAGACCTGGGTCATATGCCTGCCGTGGACCAATCAGTGTGGCTTTGGGGATGGAGCATTCTGATTGGCCAGACCTGGGTCATATGCCTGCCATGAAACCAATCAGTGTGCCTTTGGGGATGGAGCATTCTAATTGGCCAGACCTGGGTTATATTCCTGCCCTGAACCAATCAGTGTGGCCTTGGGGATGGAGCACTCTGATTGGCCAGACCCAGGTTATATGCCTGCCCTTGGGGTTTGGAACAGGCAAGAGTCAGCCAGGTGATGGGAGCAGGGAAGGAATGTTCTTCCAAGGAAAATCAGGGTGCTGCTGGCCGAAGGGAGCCTGGATACTAGAGACGCCAAAGAGCTGGCGTCGCTGTGTGGTGCAGAAACGAGTGGAAGGGAAGCGTCTGGGGAGACTGAACTTCCTCTCCGTCCCTCTCTCCCAGAGGTGATGGTGGGTATGGGCTACACGCGGGAAGAAATCAAAGAGGCCTTGACGAGCCAGAAGTACAACGAAGTGACTGCCACCTACCTCCTGCTGGGCAGGAAGACTGAGGTCAGAAGGCGCCGGGGGCATTGGGGAGGCTCGATGCCTGGGGTGGAGGGATGTCGGGGACAGGGTCTGAGGCTCCTCGTCTGTCATCTTCCTGCAGGAGGGTGGGGACCGGGGCACCCCGGGGCTGGCCCTGGCACGGGTGCGGGCGCCCAGCGACACCACCAATGGAACAAGCTCCAGCAAAGGCACCAGCCACAGCAAAGGGCAGCGGAGTTCGTCCTCCACCTACCACCGCCAGCGCAGGCACAGCGACTTCTGTGAGTATCGGCCTGCACCCGCACACGCCATCTCTGGCCCCGAGGCCTCAGACCCGTGTCACGTCAGGGTTCTCTGGCTGCAAGCGACAGAAACCTGCTCAAGCCGACTACAGGGAAGGGACAAATTTCTTATAAAGGCGCAGGGACATTGTGTGGAACTTGGAGGCGGCCAGCTCAGGAAGGGATTAGAAACTGGAAAAGCAGCCAGATGCAGAGCAAACACTCTGTGTGTCTTGCTTCCTCTCTGCCTGTCTGGATTTCCCTTTCTTTTTTACTTATCTCACCGAATCCTTTTGCCAGCTCCTTACATGTTGGTTTTAGAGACCAGCCCAAATGGGAGCTGGAATCTCTTTGATCCACTTGTCAGGGATGGAGCTCTGATATCAGGGTCCAGTTGAGATTAATCCATATTGACTAGGACGCAGGAGGACACATTGTACAAAGTGGCTGCTGAGAGCCTGCCCTCTGGCCTCTCCTCCACACTGAGATAAAGGGAGGCCCTTACTAGTAGAAAAGGGCTGTGCAGACACCTGATTATACCCCACATTCTACAACTGACAGGTGTCTCCTCTGCAGAAAATAAGTAGATGCCACCACCAATCCCACAAATCAGGCACAGAAACTTCCAAGAGTTCTCTTCCCTACACCCTCATCAAATGTTCATCTTCCCCATTATTTCTTTTAGCAGCTCTATCGAGACCTAATTCACATAGCATGCAATTCACCCGTTTAAAGTGCACAGCTCAGTGGTGTTAGTACATTTACGGGGGGGTGCTCCATCACCACAGTCAACTTTAGAACATTCTCGTTAGCCCAGACAGAAACTCCAGAACCCTTAGCCATCAGCCTCCAATCCCCCATCCACCCCAACCCCCAGCCCCTGACAACTCCTAATCTATTTTCTGTCTCTCTCTCTTTCCCTGTTCTGGACATTTCGTGTAAACAGAGTCATACGGTCTCTGGCCTTTGGGGTCTGGCTTCCTTTGCTTAGGATAATGTTTTCAGAGTCTGTCCACGTGGTAGCCTGGATCAGGGCTTCATCCCTTTTAATGGCCGCGTAATATTCCTCTGCGTGCAGGTACCACGTTTTGTGTCTCTGTCATCAGCTGGTGGACATTTGGGTTGTTTCCACCACGGCTGCTGTGAACATTCGTGTGCGGGTTTTTGTGTGGGTGGATGTGTTCGTTTCTCTCCGGCATTTACCTGGGAGTGGAAGTGCTGGGTCACATGATAACTCTGTAAACAGTTGAAGGAACTGCCCGGGTGTTTCTGACTCTCCATTGTTGATGCAGCCCCACTTCTCTGCAGGGGCAAAGTTCTGTCCTCGGGGGTGGGTGCCAGCAGGGGGAGAGGGTGTCAAGGATGCTCAGCATCCGCCCTAAGCAGGAAGTGTGGGCTTCTGGATGGTCAAGCCATTACTCTTTCCCCACCTATGAAAGAGCAAGACTAGGGTGCTGGCCCAGTGGCGTAGTGGTTAAGTTTGTGCGCTCCACTTTGGCAGCCCAGGGTTTGAAGGTTTGGATCCTGGGCACAGATCTCACACTGCTCATCAAGCCATGATGTGGTGGCATCCCACATACAAATTAGAGGAAGATTCGCTCAGGGCCAATCTTCCTTACCAAAAAAAAAAAAAAAAAAAAAGATTGGCCCAGAAAGTCCCTAAGAAGCTTGTGACTCCAACATCCCATGGTTAGAACGTAGTAACCTTTTAAACCTCCACACAGAGACTGTCTGGGTTGCAGGCATTCTGGGGTGAGGGACTGTTGATGGCCCCCTGTCAGTCATTGTAGAGCTCTCAGCTTACTGTGGTTCTGGAACTTTCGAACATGAAGTTTCCTGAGAATTTGACACATGGAAGTTCTGACTGTCTGAAGTTCTACACATTTACCCCCTGTTCTAAGACCATAAATTCCCAAAACATTCTAAAGGACCAGATTTGGTTTTGAAACTAATACAGTCATATCCTTAAAATTCGATGGGAGGAAGAAAGTAGATGGTAAAAAAGCATCCATCCTACACATTTCTCCCGGCCCCCAGCTTGTCTTGGGGGCAGCCACTGTTACCAGCTTCATATGAATTCTTTTGGAGAGATTTTATTTGTACCTAAACATATAAAGAGATAGATGTGAAAAGAAGGAGAAAGAGAGAAAGAAAAGAGACATATAAAGATAGATAAATGCCTTGTTCATATATTAATATGAAGATAATATTCTCCACTTTTAATACAAATGATAGTCTGTCAGAGGCATTCATATATAAACAAGTAGATACAGATAGATATAGATACAAACTTTCCCCCTTTTTGTACAAGTGACAACACACTGTAGGCCTCATGCCTTGCCTTTTCTGATTTATAGTTTAGCCTAAAGATCATTCCATTTTGGTACGTAAGAACCCACCTTGTTCTTCTTTATGGCTGCGTAGTATTCCATCGGGTGGAAATATCTTGACTTGTTTGGCCATTCCCCTGTTAAAGGGCATTTAGGCTGTGCCCAGTCTTTTGGCCTGAAAGAAAAGGATGATGCAATGAGTAACCTGTCTGTGCATCTTGTCATTTATGTGGAGTTTCTGGGTCAGTAGCTGTGCGTGTGTCATTGGGACGGATATTGTCAGAATGGCCTATGCAGAGCTCATAGCCTGGGCGAGGAATTCCGAGGTCCCAAGGATCACCCAGAGTAGCTTCTGGCTGTTCCAGTTGATATCAGCCCTCACTGTCCCCTCCCTCCCCCAGGTGGCCCATCCCCCGCCCCCCTGCACCCGAAGCGCAGCCCAACCAGCACGGGGGAGACGGAGCTGAAAGAGGAGCGTCTGCCGGGCCGGAAGGCGAGCTGCAGTGCGGCGGGCAGCGGGAGCCGCGGGCTGCCCCCCTCCAGCCCGATGGTCAGCAGTGCTCACAACCCTAACAAGGCAGAGATCCCGGAGCGGCGGAAGGACAGCACGAGCACCCCTGTGAGTGGCCGGAGCTCGGGGGCCGGGCCAGGGGGCCTCCCGGTTCCTTTTTCACACCCTGCTGTTTCCTGTCCTGTTCCCTAGACCAGCACACAGGACCGCTTGGTCTAGCGGTTCACTCACTCATTCAACAAACACTTATGGAGGCTGTCTGGGTCCTGACCTTCTGCTTGATGCTGGGGCACGAGTCAGCATTCCGTGTCAGAAAGGAGGACTGTAGTGGCTTTAGGGAGGAAGGAGTTAATACGGGGAGTCAGGTGCTGACAAAATTGTGGGACGCGCTGGAGGAGCCGACAGTGGACGAGACCCACAGGAATGACACATCGACACAGCAGAACCGACCCACCCGGGGAGCTGCCACCTCAGAGGATGCCTCTAGCGCTGTGGAGTTCAAGAACGCACGGTCCAGGCTACAGTCAAGACTCAGACTCCATCCTCCGCCAGAAGGGCCCCTTGATGCCCAGAGGTCTGGAGAAGGGGCCCTGGGGCCCCGCTGAAGCAAAGACCCTCAGCTCGTGACCTTGCCTGTATGAGCGGAAGTCAGAGGGGATGGGAAGGTGGCTGCCACCCCATTTCCACCTTCCAGATCTTTGTGAGTGCCAAGATTGGCAGGACCCATTCATATACAGACCTCGAGCTTCAGAGGAGTCTGAGGGATGTAATATTTGGCTTTCCTGCTTCTGGAGCTCCCTAGAATGGGAGGTTTGAAGGAACCAAAGGAGCCTTAACATTGGGAGACGAGGGTGCAGGCACAATACAGGAAAGTGGTCAGGACTCTGCAGCCACACGGACCAGAGTTTGAATTAGACTGATGAGCTGTGTGACCTTGAGCAAGTGACTGCACCTCTCTGAGCTTCAGCATTCCTCCCTGTGAAGTGGGCTCATCAGAGAACTTGGATTGTTGTGAACCTCTTGTAAGATCTTGTACGGAAAGTACTTCACCCAGTGTCGGGCTCAGTAAGCGCTCAACGAATGAGAGCTATTGTTATGGCTACAAGAAACCCACACCTTCAGAAGCTAGAAAAGGAACCGCAAATTAGCTCCAAAAGAAGTCCAAGGAAGGAAATAACAAGTCAATAAAGGAGAAAACAGATGTACACTAGAAAAAATGAACGAAGCCGAAAGCTGGCTCTTGAGAAGATGAGTAAGATCAGCGGACCCCCTAGCAAAACTGGTTAAGAAAAAAAGACAGCAAACGCGAATTACTCATATCAGAAATGAAAACGAGAACTATGTTCCAACATAAAAAAACGAGTGAGAGGGCTGGCCCCGTGGCCGAGCGGTTAAGTTCGTGCGCTCCGCTGCAGGCGGCCCAGTGTTTCGTTGGTTCGAATCCTGGGCGCGGACATGGCACTGCTCATCAAACCACGCTGAGGCAGCATCCCACATGCCACAACTAGAAGGACCCACAACGAAGAATATACAACTATGTACCGGGGGGCTTTGGGGAGAAAAAGGAGAAAAAAAAATCTTTAAAAAACAAGTGAGAAGCTATTAGGAACAACCTCATACCAGTAAATTTGACGACTTCGATGAAATGGACGGATATGTTTAAAAACACAATTTACCGAAACTGACATGAGAAGAAATAGAAAACCTGAAGAGTCTTAGGTTCTTGTTAAATTGCATCCATGATTTCAAACTTTCCCAGAAGGAAAATTCCAGACCCAGATAGCGCTAACTGGTGGAATTCTTGGAAACACGGAAAGAAGGAATAATACTGATCTTAGACACACTTGCAGAGGACAGAAAAAGAGGAATCGTTAACCAGCATATGTATGAGGCGACATAATCCTGGCGTGGTGTCCTCTGTCCTCAGAGACGGTGCCCAGTCCGGGTGGGACATATATGCGAACAGACTCTGACAATACGGAGGGAGGAAGGCTGTCGCGGAGGGGCCCCCAGGAGGCCCCTGAGTCAGCCTGGGGCCGAGGGTGGGGTGTGTTAGGAACAGACACCTGCACACACACAGGCGTGAGTCAGGAGGCGTAACTAGCAGATGAGACAGCCCGGGGCTGAGCACAGAGGCAAAATGTGGCATGAAGGATGTTCAAGAAAGCTTGACGTGGCTGGACTGTTCCCAGGTGGGGGAGCTGGGAGAAGTGAGGGAGACAAGGCTGCCGCCTGGGAATCCTGCCCGACCGCCTCCTCTCGGCTCCCGTGGCTCAGCCTGCGTTGCTGGCATGGCCCAGTAACCTCCGGATGGCCCGGCGTGAACCATCGCCGGCTTCCCCTCGGTCCACACACAGGCCTCTACCTCCTTCATAAGGATGGAGGCCAAAGAACGGAAAAGGGGTGCGTTAAGGGCTGTGCCTGCCCCGCCTCACCCCCCTCCTGGCTGTGTCTCCCACAGAACAACCTGCCCCCCAGCATGATGACCCGCAGAAACACCTACGTTTGCACAGAACGGCCCGGGGCCGAGCGCCCGTCCTTGTTGCCAAATGGCAAAGAGAACAGGTATGGAGACGGGCGCAACGGGGCGGGGGGAGGGAGCAGGGCCCCCTGGGGCTGAGCTGACAGAAGTGGGGGAGGGGGCCCCGGCGGGGACTGCGGAGTGTCTGCGTGCGCCCTGCCCCTGGCAGGGTCCACCCACGTCCGCCCCCTCGCAGACACCCCCCTTCATGGAGTCGTCACCAACACCAGGAAACCAGCCTGCCCTGTCCTCCGCCCACCAGCCTTGGGAACCTGAGTGGATTGTTGTTTTTTGAATGATCCGTTTTTAGAACTCGAGAGAAGCCCCAGAATGTCACAGCTCCAGCATCCTCTGGTTGGCTGGTTTTCAGACTTCTTTGCCTGAGTTCCTTCCGTCCCTTTCAGCTGGGAAGTGAGGGAAACCAGTGCCGACCGGCTGGAGCCTAAAAAGAGAACGAGTTAGTTCAGATCACAGTTCAAGTCCAGGCCGGGGGCGGGCTTAGGGATAATGACACAACCGCCCCCCCTCCCCCGGGGCTGTAGGATGGGATGCCAAGGTGCACTCTGGGAAGCACGTCATAAAGGGATGCAGGTGTTCCTCCTGGGCGGGGCAGGGAGATGAGTGATGGATAGCAGGAATTCTGTGGCTCCTCGCTCTGAGTTCCAAATCTGGCCTCTGCACTCTGTTAGCAAGATGACCTTCGACAAGTCTCTGAGCCTCTCTTTCCTCCCCCATAAGCCGGGGGTGATGTTCTCTGCCTCCGGGCCCCATTAGAGGGATCCAGTAGAGATCAGGTGCGTCCTGTACCTGGCACACGGTCTGGGACATAGTAGGCATTCCATGACTAAGAGCTTTTTTTGTGGTTATTAAATAAAAATAATAATAGCTAACATTCATCAGGCGGTAACCATGTGCCAGGCCTCTGTATATTAGCTGGTTGAATGCCCCTGACAGCTCTGTGAGGTTTCTCCATCTTACAGCTGAGGAAATGAGGCACAGATGGGTTAAGTAACTTGTCCAAGGCCACACAGCTGATGAGGAGCAAAGATTCGAGACTGACTCTGGGATCGGTATTTGTAACCGCTGATAAGGCATGGCCTTCAGTTCTGGTCAGGAGACAGTGTCCAGTTAGATTATAGGCTCGGCTGCTGTAACGGAGAGTCCCCAAGGCACAGTGGCTTAAATAAAATGGAGCTTTAGTCCACTGTGACCTAAGCATCCAGACGTAGGAGGCCAGGGTCCTCCAAGGACCCAGGTTGATTCTGCCAACCTCAGCATGAGGCTCCTGCTCTGGTCCAAGGCCGCTGCACCAGTTGCCACCATTTCCCAACCAGCAAGAAGGGCGGAAAGAGAGTGGAGCACAAACTGCCTTCTCTTTAGAGGCCTGACCCAGAAATAGTACAAAGCACTTCTACTTGTATCCTATTGGCTAGAGCATAGTCACATGACCACCCCTAGCTGCAAGGGAGGCTGGGAAGTGTAGTCTCTGGCTGGCGGCCATGTGCCCTGCTCTTAGAGGTTTGGTTACAAAGAATAAAACGAGGAGGATGGCTTGTGAGGGAGACATGGGGGCATCTGCCACAGTCAGGGTTCCCCCTCTGAGATCCAGGCTGGTCCTGGGGTCCCTGGAATAATAGAAATTGGAGGTCTAGTCCTTGCTGGCAGGACTGGGAGGGCCAGAAGGGCTGGAGGGGGGTCCTGGGACAATGGAAATTTAGGAAGAAGGTCTCTAACTCTTTATTTTCACCTGTTGAAAAATTGTCATAATGAATATAGGTACTCTTGACCTTCACATCTGTTCATTTTCCCGAGTTTGCATAATGAAAGTTGAGATAGCAGAGTGTTCGCAAAGTTGATTTGGCTCCTGAGGTTTGGATGGCAAATAGCAAGGGATTCTTGCAAAAATATATCTGAATCTATTTATTGCTGAGTTTGGAGAGGGTAGAGATTGAAGAAAGGACAGTTTGAAGGAGGGATGACTTAAGAGGGGAGAAGAGTTGGTAAAATAATACTAGGGTTGTACAGTACACAGCCTGGACAACTGTACAAGGCAGCCCTGTCTCTGAGCTCTAGCTTGGTTGGGGTTTGTTGACCTTCTTCGAGGCCCCACCCTGACTCGTCCCTCTCTGCCCACAGCTCGGGTACCCCACGGGTGCCCCCCGCCTCCCCCTCCAGTCACAGCCTGGCTCCCCCATCAGGGGAGCGGAGCCGCCTGGCTCGCGGCTCCACCATCCGCAGCACCTTCCACGGTGGCCAGGTCCGGGACAGGCGGGCAGGGGGCGGGGGAGGTGGGGGCGTGCAGAACGGTCCCCCCGCCTCTCCCACGCTGGCCCACGAGGCCACGCCCCTGCCCACCGGGCGGCCCCGCCCCACCACCAACCTCTTCACCAAGCTGACCTCGAAACTGACGCGAAGGTGAGCCTCCCCGGCCGTGGGGGCGGGAGCGGGATGGGGCTGATGGGGTCTAACCTGTCTCTGCTCCGCCTCCTGTGCCCCGACATCTCCTCCTCCTCCTCCTCCTCCTCCTTTTCCTCCTCCTCCTCCTCACGCTGCAGGGTTACCCTCGATCCCTCTAAACGCCAGAACTCTAACCGCTGTGTTTCGGGCGCCTCTCTGCCCCAGGGATCCAAGATCAGTAAGTCCCAACCCCCCTCTGCTCTCGTGGCTCTGCCTCCCTGTCTGCATGTCTGATCTGTGTGTGCAGGCATCGGGGGAAGGGGGCTCCGGGAGCGGGGATGGGGTCTGTAGGTGGGCTCTGGTGGTTCGTTGACTCACTCATTTGATAAACAATCGTCCGGCCTCTGGAGCCAGACTCCGGGTTCATCCCCCAGCTTTGCTGAGTGCCCTTGAGCAAGTCACTCAAGCTCTCTGGGCCTTGCTTTCCTTTTCTGTAAAAGGGGGATAGTAATAGCAGCACCTTCCTCATAGGGTTTGTGGCGCCGACTAAACGAGGTGAGATATGGACTGAGCTTAGAACGTTGCCTTGGAAAATGCCTTATAAATGTTTGCTGTTACTCACTGAGCGCCTACTGTGTGCCTGGGGCCATCCTGGGCCCTGGAGTAGAGCGTGAACAAGATGTGTAAAGTCCTTCCCCAGGCAGAGCCAACGTTCTGCTAGACCCAGACACTAGACAATAAGTAAATAAAATGTATAGACTCTCGGGTGGTGACAAGTCCTAAGGGGAGAAATAGAGCAGGGAAGGGGGCGCGGGGCGTGGAGAGGGAGGGTGCAGTTTTAAATGAGGTGGGCCTCCCTAAGGTGTCATATGAGCAAAGCCTGAAGGAGAGGGGTGTGTGTGTGTGTGTGTGTGTGTGTGTGGCCCCTTCTGTGTGTAGGTGTGTGTCTCCACCCGCCACCCTTTCTCTCTCGTCTTCCAGATTCTTCCGTCTCTTTCCTTTGACCTGCACTAACCATTTCACACTGGGCGCCCCTTCTGGGCAGGGAGAGGGAGCTCAGATCCCGATTCCCGGCCCTCCCGGGTCCAGCTCCAGCCAGGGGGAAGGGACCGGGGCTCAGCCAGGGGGGCTGCCCCGAGTCCTGGAGGCAGTGGGTTGGGGGAGGGGCTCCCTATGTCCAGATGAGACACTCTGTCCCCCTCCCCTTCCTTAGGGTCGCAGACGAACCTGAGAGAATCGGGGGACCTGAGGTCACAAGGTGAGTCGTGTGCCTGCCCCTGGCGACCACACCAGCCCCCACCCCTCCTCTGGCCAGGTGTCTCAGCACCTGCCCCCATTCCCCTAGACCCTTAGATGGGACCTGAGCCTCATCCTCCGAGGCCAGCTTCCTGAAATGCCCTGTGACCGTCGCTCCTCTGCTCTTCTTAGCGCAGCTCCCATCCCCAAGGATTTCCCCTCATTCCCACCCGCATCCCTGAGCTCCATCCCTTGACCGTCTTTAACTTCAGCCTCTTCCATCTACAACCGACCCCTCCCCCTGCTGACACCACGCCTCCCATCCGCTCTCATCCAATGAGGCAGGGCGGTCGCAGGCACCTCTGGGCCATCAGGTGGCAGACATTATCTCTACAGCCCTAGGTGGGAAATAGTTTAGACTTTGAGGGCCAGACAGCCGCTGTCACACCTCTTCAGCTCTGCCATTGCAGCACAAAGGCAGCCCTATTCAATAGGAAAAAAAAATAGGTGTGGCCATGTGCCAATAAAACTTTATTGACAAAAGCAGGCGGGCCGTCCTTGGCCAAGCCCTGCCTTCTTTGACACAGTAGCAATGGAGAGACCCCAGTGGGAATAAACAGCCTCCCCGGTAAGTTCGACAAAGTCCCAGGACTCACTCTCATTGGCTGGAATGGGGTCACATGTCCACCCCTAAACCAATGCCTGTAGTCAGGGGCAGGGAGTTCTCTGATTGGTCAGACCTGGTCATCTGCTCAGCCTTGAACCAATCACAGTGGATGTGGAATGTCCTCATTGGCCAGAACTGAGTCACGTGCTGCCCCTTGGAGCTGAGAAGTGGAGTCCCCTCCTGAACCCGGAAGACTCCATGTGGGACGCTGCTGAAGAGGGGCATTGTGGGTAGTTTAGGCGGGACGTTTCCTTGTTGTGCAGGGCCCCCTCCCGCACTGCCGAACGCGCATGATCTCCCATCCCTCCCCTTCAACCTAATAAATGCCACGGGTGCGCCCATCCCAAGACATTGTGGCACTCACAAAGCCCCAGAAATGTCCAGATACCCAGTTGGGGGGCAGTCCGGCTTCTAGGTGAGAGCCCGTGCCCTAGAGTGGGGAGGGCTGGGCCTCCAAAAACGGTGATTGTTACCAGAAGGACGTATTACCTAGGAAGCAAGCTCAGCTGCTGGAGCAGAGACCCCCCCCCCCCCCCAATACAGACGGCAGTAAATTTCTCTCTTCCCCGCACCCTGTGGCCAGGCCAGGCTGGCAGGGCCAATCTGTTCCATGAGGTCACTCAGGGAGCCAGGGGTCTTGCATCCCCATCCCTTTGAGCCCTGTGGTCATCTTCGCAGCAGAGGGTGGCTCATGCTGCAGCCGAGTGGGGCCACAGAGTCCAGGGCACGCGGTGTCTTTTGAAAGAGGCGGTGTGCGCGGAATTGCTCGCATCCCTTCCGCTCGCATCCTGGAATTGGGAGACCTGGCCGCAGGGGAGGCTGGGAAATGTAGTCTCTGGCTGGGCAGCTGCGTGTCCAGCTGAAACTGTCACTGGGATGAGAAAGGGGGAGACGGGTTACCGTCCTCTTCTCTCCTTTGAGCGTCCTCTCTCCCCCCGCAGTTGCCATCTACCTTGGGATCAAGCGGAAACCGCCCCCCGGCTGCTCCGATTCCCCTGGAGTGTGAAGCTGACCAGCTCGCGCCCGCCCGAGGCCCTGATGGCAGCCCTGCGCCAGGCCACGGCGGCCGCCCGCTGCCGCTGCCGCCAGCCCCAGCCGTTCCTGCTGGCCTGCCTGCACGGGGGTGCGGGCGGGCCCGAGCCCCTGTCCCACTTCGAAGTGGAGGTCTGCCAGCTGCCCCGGCCGGGCCTGCGGGGGGTCCTGTTCCGCCGCGTGGCGGGCACCGCCCTGGCCTTCCGCACCCTGGTCACTCGCATCTCCAACGACCTCGAGCTCTGAGCCGCCACGGCCCCGGGTCCCCTCCCCTTCCTCTTCCTCGTCCCCTCCCCTTGGGGTCAGGGAGGGGATTCTCATTTTGTCATCACCTGAGTTTCCCTGAAGTCGGTTTAGGGGCCAAGATTGTCCCCTCGGCTGTTCTGCGGGGTCGTTGGGCATGAGAGAAAAGCGAGGGTGCTTGGCAGGGGGAGCTGGCACCTTCCTGGAGCCTCCAGAAGGTCCTGTCCCCCCTCGCCCTGCCATGGGGCACCTGAGGAGACTCTGGGGGCAGGGCCGGGGCAGAAAGGGAAACTGAGGAAGCTCTTCCATTCCTCCCGATGGCTCAAGAATTAGGGCTTGGGCAGGGGCCGGAGGAGTTAACTGAGCCTAAAGACTGGAGAATGGGGGGGGAGGAGGGCTGGGAGTGGGGGTCCGAGAGGCAGATTCCTTCCCCTCCCCCTCTCCTCGTGCTCGAACCCCCCTTCCTGCCCCAGGCTGGCGCGGGGCACTTTGTACAAATCCGTGTAAATACCCCCCACCCCCTCCCCTCTGCAGAGATCTCTCAAGGAGCTGCCGCTGTCACCTCCGGTTTTTAAGTTATTACACCCCGCCCCCCGTCAGCCCCTCACCTGCAGCCTGTCGCCCAATAAACTTAGGAGAGTCCCCCCTCCCCCACGCTGCCCCCGGGGTTTTCCTTCCCTGCCCTCCCCTGCAAGTGTGACGAGGAGGAGGTGTGGGACCTTGGGCGAGTGGGTCCTCCTTTCTGAGCCTCGGTGTTCTCATCTGCAGAATGGGAGCCGCGGGGGTGCGAGGGTCAAGGATGACTGTGGAGGAGGGCGGGACAGAATCGGCCTCATCCACGAGGCCCCAGTTCCCATGTTGGACCCCATTCGTCCACTCACATGCCCACCCACGTTATACTGGACTCTCAACCACTTCTTACTCCGGTAGTACATTTATTCAATAAACAGTCATTGACCGGTGCCTACTCCATGCCAGGCCCAGTGCTGGACACGCAGACGCAAGGAGCCCCTGTGTTGGGGGACGTGGGTTCTGACGCAAACGCTAAAGAAACCGTTGCTTTGGGGAGCCCAGAAAAGAAAGTGAGAGGAGGTTGGGGAAGGTGCTCTGGGGGAACTGGTGCTGGAGTTGGGCTTTGAAGGACGTGTAGGAGTTGACCAGGTATTGGATATGCCCTGGGCGAAAGCCTGGAAGTGGGAGTGTGTGGTATATCTTCAGAGAACTGTGGGTCGTTTCCGTGTGGCTGCTATGCTGGGGTGGGTGGAGATTTAGCAAGAGAAATGCTGTATTAGGACTAATAATTCATCTGCCCTTAAGCAAAGATGTATCTGTTTGCTTATGTTATTTAATAGTCCAAGGGCATCTGGCTTCAGGTATGGCTGGATCCAGGCAGCAGGCTATCTCACCTCTGCTTTTTTTAGTGTGAGTTCCATTCTGGCAGTTTCATCCAGTGGGCACTCCCGGGTCGCAAAGATGACCCCAGCAGTTCCAAGCTTTCATTCCTCCAGCTTGGTTTCTGCAGCAGAAAGTTCATTGCCAACTTCCGGCGAAAGTCTGGAGACAGACTCTCATTGGCCCACATAAGTCATGTGATCATCCATGAACCAGTCTCTGTGACTCTGGAGTGGCCCAGCCGGTACCTAGAGCTGGACTTAGAGGGGGCTCCACAAAGGACAGGCAAGGTGTTGTGAGCAGAAGGGAAGTGGGAGCTTGGTCGACTTAAGCAGTAGAGGGCCATCCAGTATAGGATGGCAGGGCTTGTTCACCAGGACATTGTGGGCCAAACTGAACAAGCTGGGCTTTGATTCTCGGGCACTGGGGAACCATGGAGGGTTCTATGCAAGGAAGAGACTTAGAACTGTCTCAGTTGCCCATTTGGGGCAGGTAGAGTCAACCCTCGTCTTGTTCATGGGGCTGATAGGAACTCAAATGAGAAACGAAGGGTAGTGAAGATTGAGTGGTCCGTGGGAAAAGTTCAGGGTCTGGGGCAGAACCACATTACTGTCTTAGAAGTGAGGCCGGGATAGGGATCTGCTGAAAGGTGTTTATAGTTGAGAGGGCAGGAAAATGCGCTGTGGAGGTGAACCAAGCGTGTCTTGAAGTCTCAATCCCTAAGGGCTTTCTCTGTGCCCAGCCCTGTGCTGGGGACACAGAGGTGACCGAGACAGCCCCAGCCCTGCCCTCGTGGGGCTCACAGTCCAGGAGGGGAGGCACCTATATCCTCACTGATGGCCCACAGTGGGCAAGGCTGGTGTAGGGGAGCCCAGGGGCTGAGGCAGTCCAGAGGGGGCGCCTGCCCCAACCAAGGAGGGCTTCCTGGTGGAGGGGCATGCATTCTAGGCAGAGGGAACAGCCTGTGCAATGGCTGGGAAGCAAGAGAGCACAGGACCTTCAGCGAACGTCGTAGGATGCAGGGTGAGTAGAGAGTCCCTGAGAGATGCTGGCAGAGCCTTGAAGGTCGTGGAGAGGAACCTGGGCTTTCTTCCAAGGGCACTGGGGAGCCATAGTGAGGTTGTGAGCAAAGGAGAGGCAGGGGCAGGTTTGTGCTGTGAACGGAGGGAAGCAGGCAGGTCAGAAGAGCAGGGAGGAGGTCGGGGCGGGACGGAAGGTGAGGTGAGAAGGGGTGGGTTTAAGGCTTATGGGGCGCAATGGGCAGGACAAGCGTGCTAGCTGCGAGATCCCCGGACTGCGGGTTTGGCTGGCTCCCACCCTCCCCGCTGCAGTGTTTGTGGTCTGTGTGGCCTGGGAGGTGGAGCTGGAGTTAGCGATGGGATCTGCAGTTGGGGACAATATTTCAAGGGACGTCCCAGCGTCTGACAGGTCCTGCCTGCCTTGACCTTTGGGGTCTCTTCTCGTTTCAGTAATGTCTCCGGGAACTCTTTGGGACATTCCCTGGGCCTCAGTTTCCCCTCTGTCCAACGGAGAGTAGATTTCTTGATCCCTAAGAGCTCTTTACCTGTGTGACTTAAGGTTTGAAAAAGCGCCTCCTCCAGGTCGCGGAGGGCTCCGTCTTCTTTACTCTGCCTCACGTTTCCTTCCGAAACCTTCGCCTTCTTGGGGGCCCACCGTGTGCCCTGGCGGATAGAGGCCTCAGCCTACTGGGGCCCGTAGAAGTGATTGACGTGGCCAACACCCAATACGTGTTCAGATTCTTCTTGACTTCTATTATCGGGGCCCGCTCCGCCCACGGCCCTTTCCTGGGACCGAGCTCTCCAGAAGGCCCGTCCCCAAAAACTTTACGGGAGTGCTCTGACCCAAGCCCCAGTCTGGAGGAGGAAAGAGCTGGAGCAAAGACACTGAGGTGGCAATTGCTGGGTGTAAGGAGAGAAAGTGTGTATAGGAATCATGGGGAAAGAACTGGAAAGATGAGCCTTCAGCAAAGGGTACACATTGCAGTTTGACCTTGAAGAATCGCAAATAATAGGAGTGCGTTCTAGGAGGTGCGGGGAGCCATGGCAGGTTCGTGAGCCAGGTTAGGGAAGTTGAAAAGACTGGTAGCAGCTACAGAGGGATGAAGTCACGCAGCACAGAAGGCGGCCAGTGAAAAGCATAATGAGGTATATACGATGAGATGCACGGGAGGTCTCAAACTGGAGGCCCGGGGGCCACATTCAAGTCTTAGACGTTTTCTTGGGCCTGCATTTCTCCCTGGAGTGAACCCTGTGTTAGAGATCTGAGCCTGAGTGATCGGGAGCCGAGTTTGGGAAGGGCCCAAGCTTGGCTATGTGACACTGAGCCACACCTCTCTGGATCTCAGATTCCCCCACGGAGCCTTACAATTTTTGGATTTGACTCTGTCCCCTAACCTGGCTTCATTTTAGAGATGTGATAAAAGATGCCTAGAAAGGGCGAACCACTTCGAAGTCACACAGCGGCCACTTGCAAAAGTCTCTCCTCCCTCCATAAGCATCGCACACAAAGCTAAGGCCACCATTGCTTTTATTTGTTGCTTTGAGTGGAGAAAAAGCACCAGCCCCAGATGCGCTGGGGAGCTCCACCAGCCAGAGCTCCAGGTGGTGGGCGGAGCTCCGGGAAAGGAGAGCGCGTGAGGGAGGCTTCCTATTGGCCAGAACCCAGAGGATGGAGCCCATTGGTTGGAATTGTGGTTGGAATCGGAACTCCGAGATGGATGGATAGAGCCCCGGGTGGACCCAACCACGATCGGGCCTCCGGAGGAAAGGGGCGGGGCCAGGGACGAAGGGGCGGGCCTCCAGGGGGCCCGGGCCTCCCGGGGGCTGGGCCTCCAGCAGTCGGCGGCGGCGGGCAGGCGGGGCGCCTACTTCTGGGCGGGGATCATGTCGTCGATGGACTGGCCCTTTTCCAGCTTCTTCTCCATCTCCACCATGAGCTTCACACCGTCCACCACCAGCTGCACCTGTTCCACCTCGGACGAGCCCAGCCGGTCGGCGTTGGACACGTCGAACACGGAGCCCACGGCGGCCGTGTCCACGCCCCCTGCCGAAACAGGAGGCAGGGCGTGAGGAGGAAGCAGACGTGCAGGGGCGGGGTCGGGACGCGGCCCCCGTGCCAACTGCGACAGCCGCATGTATTGAGTGCCCACTGTGTAACAGGTTGCGTGCACGCAGAGCACCTAGACGTCTGTCTATTCAAGCTCCCCCGTCTCCGGCTTTGGGTACCTCACCCCTCAACCATCCAACAAGAAAATATAGCATGGTGGGTAAGAGTGAGCTCCGGAGCCAGGCTGCCTGGGATCGAACCCCCACCATCCTCCTCTTTACAGATGGGAAACTGAGGCCCCTAGGAAGCCGGGGACGTACACAAGGTATATTGTACAACCATGATGCTGTCATATTGACTCCTATGAAATAAGGCGTGCTGATGGCCATTTGCAGAGATAGAAACTGAGGCTCACAGAGCGGCAGCCTCCCCGACCCCAGAACCCGCAGGGATGCCCCCGCTTCCCTTCTGCCGCCGCAAAGGGCGCGCCCCAGACGCCGCGTGCGGGGCCGCGGGGCCGCACCTGTGCCCCGTTTCTGCAGGCGCAGACGTTTGAGGATCTCCTCGAACTTGGGGTGCTTGCTCAGGTGCGCCAGCTTCACGTGCACGCCTCCACGCAGCCCCGTGCCCAGGTTGGATGGGCAGGTGAGCACGTAGCCCAGGTGCTCGTTCCACATGAAGGGGTGACCGGCTTTCTTGAAGATCTCCTCAATCTGAGGCAGGGGGAAGAGGACCAGGGGTCAGTGCCAGTGGGGGTCGCCAAACACACGCGCGACCGGGAGGGCGTTCGGAGGGACAAGGCGTGAGGATGTGAGTGGGGGCGAGGTTCCGAGGGGGCGGGGCTGGAACCCAGGAGGGAGGAGATTCTGTGAGGAGGGGCCACATGACACAGACAGTGCAAGCATTCCAAGGGTGCTGGGCTCGAAGATGCTTTGGAAGCAGGTTCTTAGAGGCAGAGCCTGAGCATAGGGGAAGAGCCGGGTTCCAGGGGGCGTGGCCTTGGAAAGTGGGTGGGGCGAGTGCTGGGGGCGGGGCTTGGGCATAGGGAGGAGCCAGGGCCCGAGGGGCGGGGCCTTGGGAAGTGGGGGGGGGGGTGCTGGGGGGCGGGGCTTTGGCATGGGGAGGAGCCGGGACCCGAGGGGCGGGGCCTTGGGAAGTTGGGGGGCGTACAGGGTGGAGTCAGAAGTCAGTGAGCGGCAGGCCCTCACCTTCTGCAGCCCGACGCAGAAGCGGCGGAAAACCTCCTTCATGTTGCCCCCCTTCTCCATAGAGATGACTCGGAGGTGGTCCTCCTCGTTCACCCACACCAGGAAGCTCTTGTTGTCATTGTGCCTAGGGTGGGGGGCAGCAAGAGGCCAAGGAATCAGCTCCGCGGGAACCCCATTCCTCCCTCTTGCAAACACATGCCCCCCGCCCTTGGGCAGCGGGCCTGTGGGGCAGGAGGCGCGACATCATCGGCTTCTTCAAAACCGCAGAAGCTTAAGCCTGCGGACACTAACGGTCCCAGGGCGTGTGAAAGCTCGAATCCTGGGATCAAGGGCTTTTAGGGTCTTAAGTCTTTGACTCTTAGAATCTCAGAATCTTTAAAAAATAGATGCCTGGAATCAGAATGGATAAATCTTGGAAATCCTACATCTGGTCTCAGGACAGACAACCTTCCCATCACATTGTGACATCTCTGGAACAGAGTCTTAGCGTCATAAAACTTCAGGATCTGGAAATGTTTGAAACCACGGAATCACAGAATCTGAAATGAGTGGGATCTGAGGACCTAAAAATATTTAAAATCTTGAAATCTTAGACTCATCCAATCTGGCCAACTTAGAACCCAGACGCTTCAAACCGTTTGAAACCTAGATTCTGGAAAACTTTTTAAATCCTGCCTCTGAGAATCAGGGATTCAAAGATTCATGGAAAGCCTAACTAGCAACAATAGTTAGTGGTAAAGATCATACTAACAGCCGAGATGGACTGGCACTTCCTGGATACCGGGTGCTGTTTCCAGTACATTACGTAAGTGAGCTCATTTAATCCTCAGCTATGAATTAGTGTGATGTCCATTTTACACAGGAGGAAACTGGGGCAGAGAAACAATAAATAATGCACCCAAGGTCACACAGCTGCTAAGTGGCGGCCCTGGGATTTGAGCCCAGGGAGTCTGGCTCGAGCCTGAGTTCCTAACTGCCACCTCTCTGGTCCAAGTTTCCCAAAATGTGACACACAGATCACAGGGAAGGCAGGGGCGGGGGGGCAAGATCATTTTCTGGGGCACTTGGCAAGGTCATTATTTGTAGGGTCTTGACATTGGTGGAGGAGTGAGGAGGAAGGTGAGGGGGGGACAGGAGGGGGTTGGGGGGAAGGGGCTGCCCTGGGACAGGGGGCACCTCACCAGATGCCACGGGCGTCGGGCCAGTCTCGGGCCATGCCTGAGGCCAGCAGCAGCGGGGACACGGGCTTGTCGAACAGGAAGTGGTCGTCGATGAGCTGCTGTTGCTCCTGCTCCGTCATGCTCTTCAGAGGGTAGTACTTCCCCTTGAACTCACCCGTCAGGCTGTTGAGGGCTGAGGGGCCACACGGCAGCGTGGTCAGCAGCCTGCCCACCTCAAGCAGGGTGTGGGGGCCCAGGGACCCCTCACTGCTGTCCCTAACAGGCCTGGACCTTGGCCCCGTGGAGGTCCTAAAGGCGACTATACGCGATGTAAACCCAAATTCATGACATCCCCTGAAGCATGCTCCTCCCCTGTCTGCCCGGGTCCCCGGAACAGCCACCCCAAGTGCTCAGGCTGGAAAACGTGGACTCTCCCTTCCCACCCTGCCCCTCGCATCCAGTGCACCGGCAAGCGACACTATCCCGGTGCCCACTCCAGAAAGTCAGTGTCTCAGGAATTTGGGGAGCCATCAGTCAAAATTACTATCATACAGTATATATAGGATTCGCATATATTCCTATGCATAATAATTATACGTTTTGTGGATAATAAATATATGTATATATGCATAATATTTACATAATATATACATATTTATATACATTTTATACATTACTATATATATACTATATGTATACTATACTATATATATATACTATACTATGCTATATACTATAGTATATTGTTAAAAATAAGATATGTAAACTTACAATTGACTAAATTATACTTAAAACAAAGGTAATAAATCCTCAAAACTATCACTTCCTAATTATTCTACTACATTTACCATCATCTATATTCTTGAAGCCACTTTCATCTATCATATCTGTGTGGCGGAAATACTATATAATGATTTGCTGCCTGGCATCTCTTTGCGTCTCTTCCCATCTCTGTATGACGTCACGTTGATAACTTACAATTGGCCGTGGTGGGAGAATTTACCCCACAGAAATTGGCAGCCATTGCAAATCAGGGCTTTTTTTTTTTTTTTTTGAGAGCCAGTTGTTAAACATTTACCGGAACAACCATAGTCCTATTGGTTTTACCTCCAAAACATACCCACTCTTTCTCTGCATCCCATTGCTATCCCTCATCCCTTGCCTGGACCACTGCGGTTGTCCCCTCCTGGTCTCTCTGCTCCTTCTTTGCTGGCAGTCTTTTCCCCACTCAGCAGCCAGAGGGATCCATGGAAGTCTGAACCAGTCCCTCCTCTGCGCGCCACCCTCCCATGGCTTCCACCTTCCAACAGCCCACAGGCTCTGCACAGCCTGCCCGCCTGTAGCCCTCTGTCCTCAACTCCTCCCCTCTCCCCCTCGCCCGCTCGGCTTCAGCCACTCAGATCTCCTTGCTCTTCCTCCAACACACCTTCCCACCTCAGCGGCTTGGCACTTGCTGTTCCACCTGCCTGGAATTTTTCCCACGGCAGGCTCCTCCTTGTCAATCAGGTCTCAAACCCTCCTTTCTAAGCTAGCTCCCCTCCGTCATCCTCTGCCACACCCCTTGTTTCGTGGCTTCATGGCACTTTGGAATTATCTTGTTCTTTGCTTGATTGGTTTCTGTGTTTCTTCTCATCTCCGCAGCAGGCTAACAGCCCTGTGAGAGCTGTGACCTTGTCCATCTTATTCACCTTGGCGGCCCCAGCTCCCCACACAGGGCCATAAGAACCGTAAATGTTTGCTGGATGGATGAATGGTTGGATGGATGGATAGATGGATGCATGCATGCATGGATAGTTGCGTGCATGGGTGCATGCATGGGTGCATGGGTGGATAGATGCATGCATGGGTGGATGCATAGATGGTTGGATGGATGCATGGATGCATGGATGTCAGGACTCCGGTGCAGGTGGGCATCTGCATGGATCTGTTCAAGGCCCCTCATGTCTTAACAGCCCCCCAGACTTCCACCAGGGGTAATACTGCCAGCTGTCACTCACCAAGCAGCCATTATTTACCAAGCTCCTTCCGTGTTTTGGGATATGGGGGCCCAGGGAGCCAGAGACCTGCCCACGGAGGAGCAGAGCCAGAGCTGGGTGAGCCCAGGGTGGGCAGGGTAGGGGTCTCACCTTCCACGGAGAGTTTCTCCACCGCCCTGCGCTCCCCGCGGGAGCAGTGGGGGGGCAGCGTGTAGCCCTTGATGCTGCGGCCAGTGCGGACGCGGCTGCTGAGCACGTAATGAGGGTCCAGATCGTCTCCACCCTGGAGGACGGGTGGGGGTCAGGGCCTGGTGGACCCTCCTGGGCGCGCCTTCCCAGCTGCCCCCTCCCCAGCAAGCCCGTCTCCCCCAGATCCTCCATCCTCTCTGGCTCGCTGCTGTCTTCTCATCTGTCCCTATTTTTTTCTCCAAACCTCTCTTCCCCCCTATTTCTGTTTCTCTTCTTCTCTCTCCCTGTCTGTCTTCCCATCTCTGACCCTCTCCATCCTCTCTCTGTGCCTCTGTTTCTCCCTTCTCTACATGTCTGATTTGTGCTTCTGCCCCCCCCCCGTCTCCTTGTCTGTCCCTGTGTCTCTCTGTCCCTCTCTCTCTTCCCATCTCCCTCTGTCTCTCTCTCCATCTCTGTGTCTCTGCGTCTCTCTCCACCTCCGTCCTGCTCCCTCTGCCCTCTGTCCCCCAGCCCTCCCCTCCGCTGGGGGCAGCCGACCTTGAGGTTCTCGTGGTTGAGGTCAGTCTTGTGCTTGTCGGTGGGTTTGTAGCCCCCATGCCGGTCCTGGATGATGGGGTCGAAGAGTTCCTTGAAAACCACGTAGGACTCCTCGTCACCGGCCACACAGCCCACGGTCATGATGAAGGGATGACCTGGGGGTGTCAGGGTGGGGTCAGAGGTGCTTGTCCCCAGCAGGGAAGGCCTGGGTTCCCGGGTCCAGTGTAGTCTGTGTGTGCGTGCACGCACGAGTGTGTGTGTGTGTGAGCAGAGGTTCATTTAAGACCTCTGGGTCAGAAGTGAGAAGGCCGAGGGTTGGCAGGACAGGGTGGGAAGGCTGGGAGAGGTCAAGGTGGCATCTGGGGTGAGAGAAGAATGCTGGGGGGCCCAGCAGAGCAGGAAGGGAGTTTCAGGGGGCCAGTGACAAGGTACGAAAAGTATTCCCATTTCAGAGTCCCCAAATCCTGGAGGCTTTGCCTAAAAATTTTCAGAACCTTCAACTATCAGCTCCCACAGATAAGCAGAGGCTTAAAAGATCCAGTTATTTCCGAGATGGGGAGAGAGAGGCCGGGAAAGAGAGAGCCTCTCCCCTCGAGGCTACGATGAGTCGCAGGCGAATTCGGGGAGCGGAGCCCCTGCCACCACTTCCCCTCGCCCTCGCGGGGGCCCTCGGAGAGCGAGCACAGCACCAATAGCACCCCCTGTCAGGTCCCGAGAGCTCACTTTGTGTCGGGCGCTGATTCCGATGTTTCCATACCAGGGGGGCCCATTTTTTAGGTGGGGAAACTGAGGACCCAGGAGGTGGGATGGAGGCCTGGCAGCCCCTCCCTGAGCCCCCACCTCCTCCCTGTGACGCGCTTACCTGGGTTGTCCACACCTGTCTGGATGACATCATCCAGAGTGAAGCCCGATGGAGTCTCCTTGTCGCGCAGCTTCTTGTAGATGTCAAAGGTCAGCGCCTTGGCCATGTGGTTGTTGTGCTTGCTGAGGTCCGGGTACTCCTCTTCGGGCTTGTAGTTCAGTTTGAACTTGTTGTGGGTGTTCCCGAACGGCATGGCGGCGGTGTTGGGGGCCTGGGGGGGGCAGGCCAGGAGAGGAAGGTCAGCCTGTGGCCAGCAGAGACCAGCAAGGGCACAGAGCCGGGCATTGAGGGTCAGGCCTAACTTCTGCGCTGTGTGACTTGGAGCAAGAGGAAGCCCCCTCTCTGAGCTCTTGCATCTTGACAAGATGCATCAGGAGTCTCAGGTTAGGATCTTGGCTCTGCCAAATCCTGGCAGGTGACCCTGGTCTAGTGACCTTGCTAAAGACTCAATTTCTCCAGCTGGAAAATGGAGAGGGGAACCCCTTGGGCCAGAGTAGTCATCGCGGTATGAATAAGAGTATGGGTTCTGGAATCAAACAGCCTGGGTTTGAGTTCCAGCTCTGCCATTTACAACAAGCTGTGTGACCTTAGGCAAGTTGCTTAACCTCTCTGTGCCTCGAATTACTCATCTGTAAAATGGGGATCGTGAGAGCACTCAGCTCATGGAGGTGCTGGAAGGATTAAATGAGTTAATTATATAAAGCGCTTGGAATAGTGCCTGGCACACAATAAGCATTATTTTGCTCAGCCGTTATTATTATTATCATCATCATCGTTATTTTCAAGGTCTCTGTGAGGAGCTGGAGAGAAGGTGGACGGTGTTGATGGGAATGAGTGTGTGACCAGAGAGGGGACAGCCTCTCTGCCACGGTTCTTGGGTGCTCAGTCAAAGAGATGAGGAGCAGCGTGGAAGGGAGGGCCAGGCGCCTGGCCTCACTCGTTTTGCTGACAACTCTCCCAGGGCTCAGGTGAGAAGAAAAGCTCAGCCTCTGGGGTCGACAGGGCTGGGTTCCAATCCCACCCATGCTGTTTCCCTGCTGTGTGACCCTAGTCCAGTGGCTCAGCTCTCTGAGCCTCTGTCTCCTGTGAACTGAGCCTTCCCCTTGGGATTCCCAGGCGGATTCTTCGAATTCAGGCACAGGTCCCGGCATGGGACTGGGAACTGGTACCCAGAAGGGATGGCTGCCGTTCTTGTTATTATTTTTATTTGCAAGACCCAGGAGGGAGGAGGGACCCTTCAGCGGCGGTGCTGGGGGGGGACCCTCTCTCCCGGCTCCAGGAGTGGGAAGCGGGGAGGATGATGGGAAGGAGACGGGGACCCAGGCGGAGGCCTCAGGCCGTGGGGGATGGGGACCACGAAGCCCTCTGAAGCCGCTGTCCAGGGCCTGGGTTTATTTTTAGTGGCTGGCAGGCTCCTCCCCGCCAGCTGCCGCCCCCCGAACCCGCTGCCCACATTCCAGGGGCTCAGCTTGCGCCAGCTCAGCAGGCCGGAGACAGGTGGGCCAGGACGGCTGGGCGGACACGCATCCAGGCCCTGGGGCTCAAGAGCTCCCAGCCCAGAAAGACCCCTTCGCAGGGCGTCCCCACCCCCACCCCCAGGAAAGGGCCCTGAGCCCAGGAGACACGAGCAGAAATAGCCCCAGAGCCACACACGCTCACATCCCCCCAGATGCGATCTGGGACCCCCAGATCAAACCACAAAGTCACAGGCACACACCCCCGGGCTCTGGGACACATGCAGGATACAGGCACTCCCGGGGGCCACGGAAAGTCAGACACAAGGTCGCACGGCTGTGGGACACAACAGGGACCCACAGGGTTGAAACCCCAAAGAACCCACAGCGCCCGCCCTTGTGGACCTGGACGGGTGAGGCGCAGGCGCCTCGCACGTCTGGTGGCAGCCCGTTTCTGGAGACAAAGCGTCAGGAACAAGGCTGGGCCCGCAGCCCCTGCAGGGGATGACAGCTGGCAGCTGTCAAGACTCCTTTGTCTCTGGGGTCCCTCCCCAGGACCCTGGGCTGCAGAGGTCGCGAGCCCCAGCGGGGGGCTCGCAGGTGGAGGGGATGCCCAGACAAGAGGTCCATCTTCCTGCACACCTGTATGCAGGAGGATGTCGGGCAGATCCCCGAGACCCCTGCCAGAGCCGGGCGGGTCTCTGGCCCCCGTGGACACCCCCACTCTGGCCCCCACCCGGAGTCCCACCGCAAGCGGTACCTGGCTGGGCTGTGCTGAACGGGGCTGTCTCTATCCTGGAAGGTGACACTGACCCGAAGGATGGGCCTCCAGCCCTGGCCTTATATAGGGGGGGCCGGGCTGTGCTATTGGCTGGGAGGGGCTGCCCCCAGGGAGGGGGCCCCCGAGAGCAGCTGAGCTGCCCCCCCGGTTCCCTGGGCACCGGGCCCATCCTGGACCCAGGCATGCCTTGCGTCCAGCCCCATGGCCTTGTATGGGCTGCCCCAGGGGCTGGGCCCTGGCCACCCCCTCCAAGTTGATCCCCCGACCAAGTGCTGAGTCGGGCTGGCGGGGACAGCTGGCCCCCAGTCAGGGACACGAGACGGTGGCAAGAAATGTCCCAGGCACGTACAGGCCTCTCTTCGGCCAGGGTGGCCTTGACCCTGGGAAATGGCAGTGTGTCCTGGGCCCTGCACGTGGGGATACCTCGCAATGGCCCCAGGAGAGCCAGGAATCTGGATTTCCAGAAGAGGAAACAGACGTCCAGAGAGGCCGTGACTTGCCCGCTGTCACCCGACTATAGGGAGCATATGACCAAAGCAGGAGTGGGAATTCAGGGCAGGCTGACCCCAGAAGCCTGTGCCTGGATGCACTTTCCTCCTGGGGAGTGAGGTGGGGGAAACTGAGGCTGGACGGAGCGGAGGAGATTCCAACTCAATGCCGGGGTGGGAGGCGGTGGTCGCCGCCCCGCTGCAGTCCCCGTCCCTCCGGGAGGTTTCCGCTCTGGAGGGGACGCCCCGGGGACTCTGCCGGGAACCGGGGTTATTTTTAGAGCGCGCGCTGCGCTGTCTCCTCTGCCGGAGGCCGAGCCCCGCGGGATGGGGGCGGGATGGGGGGCGCGGGGGCAGGTGTCGGGGGAGGGGTCGCCACGTGTCCGGGTTAATTATAACCGGCCGGCTCGGGTGTCCCCGGCCTCGCCTCCTTACAAGGGCAGCCGCGGGCCCGGGAGGCGCCGGGCGCGCAGGGCAAGGGGGCTGGGTGGCGACTCGGGCGGAGCAGGAGCTACGGGCGCCTCGAGTGTGTGACCGAGTGTGTGACCGAGTGTGTGACCAGGGGGGACCTCAAGGGCTGAAGAGGGGATTCGGTGAAAGGGGGGCCTACAGGAAGCTGCTTCCTCCGCCTGGAAGGCGCCAAGATTTCAGGACGAGCGAGCCCAGGGAGCCCCCAGGTTTGCAACCTAGAACAGAAAACTCCTTTCCCTCTGGGGGTCCTCGCTCCTCCCGGGGTCTCCATCTTTTCTGGCACCTCCTGGGTCTCCCCCATTTCTTCCCAGGCAAGTCGGGGCTGACCTGGGGAAACGGGGCTCTCTCTGCTAGAATCTCCCTAGACTCCTGGTGGGGAGGGGGATGCAGAGGAAACTTCTCCTTGGGGCCCAGCCCCTGAGCTCTCCACCCACCTGTCCCTTCCCGGCAAGGTCAGAGTGGCAAAGTTCTCCTTCACGGTTAGGGAAGCTGAGGCATGGAGAACTAAAAGGAATTGGTCTGGAATCATAATGCATTTACCATTTCACCAATTATTTATTAAGCACTTACTGGAGACACAGCAGAACTCACCCCAAGTCACCATATGCTGTGATGTCGGGGGCCATAAGGGCTTTGAAGGAAAATGAAAGAGGGTGACAGATGAGTGATGGCACAGCAGGGGAGGTCAGGTCAGGCCTCCGTGGGGAGGTGACATCTGAGCAGAGACCTGAAGGAGAGGAGGGAGCCAGCCATCTGGGGATATGGAAGGGGAACAGCAGGTGCAAAGGCCCTGAGGTGGGTGTGGCTTGGCATATCTGAGAGACAGGGAGGAGGCTGGAGGACTGGAGCAGATGGGGCAGAGGAGAGAGCAGGAGGAAGAAGATGAGGATGGAAGGGGGACAGGAGGAGTTTCCATGCCTCTGTGGGTGGGATAGGAGCCCCTGAGTGTTGTCAGCAGGGGAGAGACCTGGTGGGTGGCACAGCCGGGCCCCCTGGACCCCTAAGAAGCCCTTGTGGGGACATTTGACATTCTTTCTGGCCACACAGTGTCAGAAGCCCTTTCTGTGCTTGGGGCGTTCCCACCTGATGACAGCCTCCTTTGAAGAAGCCAACAATGTCAAAAACTCCATTTCCCAGGATCCTTTGCAGCAACAGTCCAGTCATGTGATCAGGGTGAGCCAATCAAACACTCCAGCAGGACCCTGCGTCCTGAGCTCTACCCGCCTTATCTTCTTTGAGTCTCATAGGAAGAATTGGTGTTGGGGAGCAGGATGACCCCCATCGTACATCTTTCAGCCCCCTCCCCAGAGCCCGTCAGTCTCCAAGGCCTGTCCATCCCTCCTCCTACCCTCCATCTCCTCCGAATTCTCTCCTGCCCTGGTCTTGCCCCCTCCCACCTACAGAACCATGCTCCCTGGACGTGCTAGCAGAAGGTTAGCAGGGACACTGATTGGCCACTCCGCAGTCCCCACCACAATAGTTGACTCTTATGGAGCGCTCCTATATGTCAAGTGCTATGCTAAGTACTTTACATATATTAACTCATTTAACACTCCTGACAATGAGGCTCAGAGAGGTCAGGTCACTTACCCAAGGTGACACAGCTGGGAAGTAGCAGAACAAGACTGGACCAGATCATCAGGCCCTGAGCTTGTATTCGTAACCTCTTCCTGATCCCACCTCTTCGTGCTGAAGCCCCATTTTACAGAAGGTGGACACTGAGGCTGCAAGAAGGCAAGGGAGTCACCCAAGCTCACAGCCAGTATTCTGGAATTCCAGAGCCTGTACTCTTTTCCCTTCACCCCCAAGGTCCTGGCATTGCAGAGCAACTCTGCTCCCAAACTCCCCCTTTTTCCTACCACCTCCCCTGTCCCTGTCCCTCCTCTGGGGATGGGGCTGCCACCTCCGGGAGAGAGTCTGGAAGGCGGCACTCCATCCTCATGGCCCACCACCCCAGAACTCTCTCCTCATCCAACCCCAAAATTCCTCTCCCAGTCCTTGTGGTCTATGATGCCAAGTGATTCAGGGAAGATGAGTTGTAAATCATAGTCAGCCCCAGAAGCAGAGCCTTAAGGACCTGCCCACTGCTTCTTGTTCCCTGACAGCAAGGCCAGGCCTGCGGCAGCCCTGTAACCAACTGGACGTCAGGCCCATGTGGTGGTGGGGCCGGGGAAGACAGGCAAATGAGATAGTCTTTCATGACTCCTCTCCTGCCCTGCCCTGCCCAGTCCCTCCAAATCCATTGTTATGAATTTGGCTATACGTTTTCCTCTAGGTGTTGCTTTAGCTGCATCTCAGTTTTGTTTTGTTTTGTTTTTTGGTGGTTTGTTTTCACTTTCTGTTAACATTTCAAATTTACTCTTTACATTGAAAATGTTACATTTGGAGCATTGGATGGTCACATTCATTCATGTTTTAGTTTCTTAAATTTACCTTTTTGTTGAGGTATAACTTACATTCAGCAAAGTGCCCAATGAGAACAATGAACTTTTATATATGTGTCCATCTGAGGAAGCTTCACCAGGACCAAGCACCTGGACAGCTCTCTCATGCCCCCTCCCACTCAGTGTCCCCTCTCTTCTCCAAAGGGACCACTATCCTCGCTTTTAACACCATAGATCAGTCTTGCCTGTGATTCAACTTCGTGTAAATAGAATCACACAGGCTGTCCTCTCTTCTGTCTGACTTCTTCTGCTCAACATTCCGTCTACTGAGATTTGTTCGCATGGTCACAGGCAGCAAGAGAGTGTTTTTAGTAGGTTTTTCTATAGAGCAGTCTGATGACTGTCACTTCTAAATATTTTCTAATTTCTGTTCTCATTTCTTCTTTGTCTGAGGAGTGGCTTTTAAAAAATCTTTTTATGTATGAATGGACAAAAGATGAGATGTCACCTAATGGAATAATATGTAGCTGTGAAAAGGGGAAAAAGCTAATCTATATGTAGTGCTCTGGAATAATTGCTAAGAGCCTGAGTCCATTCGGGCTGCGTAACACAGACAGGGTGGCCTACAAATGACAGAAATTTATTACTCACAGTTCTGGAGGCTGGAAGCCTGAGATCAAGGTGCCAGTGGGGTCGGGGGAGGGGCCTCTTCCAGATCCCAGGCTTCCTCTATCCTCACGTGTCAGAAGGGACAAGGGAGCTTTTTGTGATCTCTTTTATAAAAGCATCAATCCCACTAGTGAGGGGTCCACCTTCAGGACCTTGTCACCTCCCAGAAGCCCCTCATACTCACTGAACCTAATGACAGTTTCGGCTCTCCCAGAAATGGAATCCTGGGGCCGGCCCCGCAGCCGAGTGGTTGAGTTCACATACTCTGCTTCAATGGCCCAGGGTTTCGCCAGTTCGGATCCTGGGTGCGGACATGGCACCACTCATCAAGCCATGCTGAGGCGGCGTCCCACGTGCCACAACTAGAAGGACCCACAACTGAAAATACAACTATGTACTGGGGGGATTGAGGGAGAAAGAGTAGAAAAAATATATAAATAAATAAAGACAATTTTTTAAAAATGGAACCTTAAACCCGTCCATCAGGAACCGCCTGATCAGCCCTCCCTCGGTGTCTGCTTGGCAGACCCCTGATGTCCCCTATCAGGGAAAGTGACCTGAGTCACCAAGCTGCCTTTTGGCCTAACACACCCTCCTCATTCCTGCTCCCTTCTTGTAAGTCCTTCATTTTGTCCTGCTCCTCGAAGCTCCTTTCTATTGGCTAGATCAGACGTTGCCTGATTCAAATCGATTTTTGCTCAAATAAACTCTTAAAATGTTTACCATGCCTCAGTTTATCTTTTAACAATATGTGGACATCGTATGGTGTGGGCCATGCAGGGGAGGTCTTTCTCATGCCGAGGCCAGGTCACAAAAGGAAATGTTCAAGATCGAAGCTCAGAACTGGCACGGCGTCCCTGGTGCCCCTCGGCCATTGGCCAAAGCAAGTCGCATGACCACACCCAGTGTCAAGGCCGCCGTCCCCTCTCCCTCCGTGGGTAAAGATTTTTCTCATTTCCGTTTTTCTTAAATGGGCACCACGCTCACACAGCCACACACGATTCGTGCCCTTGGGATGCCTCTGGAAGGATATCAGAAATGGGTCATGGGGGCCGGCCCGGTGGTGCAGCGGTTAAGTGCGCATGTTCTTCTTCTTGGTGGCCCGGGGTTCACCGGTTCGGATCCTGGCTGCGGACATGGCACCGCTTGGCAAGCCATGCTGTGATAGGCGTCCCACGTATAAAGTAGAGGAAGATGGGCATGGATGTTAGCTCAGGGCCAGTCTTCCTCAGCAAAAAGAGGAGGATTGGCAGGAGATGTTAGCTCAGGGCTGATCTTCCTCAAAAGAAAAAGAAAGAAAGGGGTCATCATGTTTGCTGGTGGGAGTGATGTCTAGGGACCAAGGAGAGACTAGTCTTCTGTTCTCTGTGACATTCTTTCTGACAGTGCATTACTCTGTAAATTAAACAAAGGCAGGGGGAGCTTTTTAAAAACTGGCCAAGAGGTGAAAATCAAAAAGGCCCCAACCCATCCGCCCGTTTTCCTGACACGGCAAACTGAGGCCCTCAGTGAGAGGACAGGAGTTTTGTTGAGTGCCTTCTTGGCTGTGGTCTGGGGCAAGGGATTCCTCCTCTCGAGCCTCAGTTTCCCCATCTTTAGTTGGGGCTAGCAATAGTGCCTACCTCTGGGGTCCTGTATGGACTCCGGGGCTCTGCTATTCCTTGGCTGTGTGACCTTGGATAAGTCACTTGACCTCTCTGTGCCTCATCTTCCTTACCCGTGGAACAAGGATAATCATAGCACTGACCTCATCAGGTTGGTGTGAGGACTAATTTACAAGCCTTGGCGTAAGGCCCGTCCTGGGTAAGAACTCAGAAACTCCCGCCCTCACTGGTGCTGTGCAAAGAGCTTGGCGCAGGGACGGCCTAAAGAAACGGCCACCTTCTGCCTTTATCTCATTTAATCCTCAACACTGAGCTATGCGATGAGTGTGACAATCCTGGCTTAACAGACAGGGATATACGTGCTCAGAAAATCATTGCTTGCCCCAGGTTACACGGAAAGGAAATGGCGAGACCAGGATTTGAACTCAGATCTAGCTGGCTCCGACCCCCTCCCACCCCCACCCCCATCCCCACGGCGTGACCACCCGCTGCTCAGTGCTAAACCTTTTAAAGAGATTACTCGTTAATCCCGCAACAGCCTCGCAAAGTAGGTTACCCTTGTGAGTCCTGTTCTACAGAATAGGAACCTGAGGCCCAGAGAGGTTAGTTCCTGGCTCAAGGGTCACACAGCCAGCAAATGACGGAGCAGGGATTCGCGCAGGCTCCAGTCCCTGTGCTGCCTTGTAGTAAGCCTGTGGCAGATCCAGAACCAACGTCCAGTGTCCTGAGGCCAAAACAACGCAGGAGGGGGAAGAGGAGGGACTCAGTTGCTCCCTTCTACCCCGTTCCCTAGAAATAAGCTGGAAAAGTGAGAGTGTGCATGGTGGGTGGCGTCTTATTTTCCGTCATTCAGTCAACACCCATTCTCCGGAGTGCCTTCTCTGTGTTCAGCCTGTGCTGCGTGGCCCTGGGGACACAGTAGCGGGTGAGACTGCCCTGGTCAGTCATCCCCTCCTCGGACTTACAGTCCAGCGCGGGAGGCAAAGCCATCCTCAAGACGCTGAGGACCCAGAGAGGGCAAGGCTGGGATGTGGGAGCCCAGGAGGCTGCAGGAGCCGGGAAGGGGCGTCTCATCCAGCCTGGGGTGGTCCAAGAGGGCTTCCCGGAGGAGGAAGCATCTGCCCTGGGGCTCGAGGAACTGATGAGTAGAGAGCAGGTCGGCGGCTGCTCTGCGGGAGGCCGAGGAGCCGCGCGGGGTCTGGGCCTGGTCCGCGGGCCGGCAGCGCCCTCTGCTGGAAGCATCCTATGTTCCTATATATCCATGTGCAGGGGCCCGGCTACCGTCAGAGTTCGCAAAAACTCGCATTGAACCGAATTCTATGCCGCGCGCCCAGCTTTAGCCGGTTTACGTTTCCAGGACTTGATTCATTCATTCAGTCATGCAACGAACATTTGTTGGGCACCTCCTTTGCGCCAGGCTCTGTTCTAGCGCTGAAGATAGAGCGCGGACCATCCAGAGCCCAGCCGTCGGGAGCGGACTTTCTAGCCTGGGAGAAGCGATAACATCACGCCATCGGTAGCTGGCATGTGCTAAGTGTTTCCTATCCATGTATGAACTCACTCAATCCTCGCCGCCTTTGACTATCTCCATTTTCCAGATTAGCAAAAGCGGGAGGCACAGAGAGGTTAAGTTCCTTGCCCAAGACCTGCACAGCCAGTCTTGAAATCAGATTTGAACCCGGAGCCACTCTTTAGCCATCACGTCACCTCGCCAAGAACGTGACGTAACATTATAATGTGCTGTGTGACCTGAAATAATATTGGGCCCTGAAAAGTTTTGTGAACCAAATCCAGCCGAGAAATGAGGCACGTTTGGCGGCGGAGGGTGTAATTCAGAAATGGGGCAGGCAAGGGAGGCCTCTTGGAGGAAGCGGCCTTTGAGAAGAGACCAGATAGACGACGAGAGCAGGGGGCACGGCCAAGGCAAAGGCCCGGCGGCAGATCATCCGTCTGGCAGCCAAAGTTTCCAAGATTCCGAGTTTCCAAGATTCCGGCTTCGGTTTCAGGCCTCGAGCATCCTCGGGCTCGACGTGCCCCGGAGGCCCCGGGCTCCGCCCGCTGGTCCCGCTGTTCCCGCCGGGCCCGGGGGGTGGGCGGAGCCGGCCTCACCTGGGGGCGTGGCTCCTAGCCGCCCCGCCCCTCGGAGGAGCCGCCGGGGCCGAGCCGCGGGGCGCCGCCGGGAGCGCGGGACGGAGGCGGGGGGCGCAGCGCGGGCAGCGGGGCCCCGAGCCGTCGGCGATCAGGTGGGCGCGGGAGTGCGGGGCGGAGTCCCCGGGGGCCGCGAGGATGGGGCCGGGGCGGGGAGCTGCGCCTGGCGCACCCCTGGGCCCGCTGGCCTGGCGATGGGGACGGGCCTTGGAACCCCGGGAAGCCCCCTGCCCGCCCTGGGGCTCCCCTGGTCTGGAGGCCCAACCGGGGCCGCGCCCCCTCCCCCGAGCGCAGGTAAACAGCCGCGCGGCCGGGGCGGGGCCTCGGGAGGGAGGGGGCTCTTGTGACGGCGCGCGGGGCGGGGCCGCCGCCCAGGAGCAAGTCGCGTGGTTTTGGGGGGCTGGCCGAGGTGGGGACCTCTTGCCTGCGAGGGGGTGTGTGTGCATGAGAGAGGGTATGCGAAGCTCCAGAGTGTGTGATGGCGTCAGGTTGCAGGTATGGGTGTGAAAGGGAGATGCACCGTCGGTGTCACCCTGCAAGGGCACAGAGGGACCCTGTGAATGGTGTGGGAGTGTTTCGGTGCTGTGAAAATGTGGGCGACTTCTGATGGTGTGTCTGTGATGCTGGCGGGGGGTGGCTGTGTCTAGCAGGATTAGATGTGAGTGTGACCAGGCGGGTGTGTGGCTGTCTTTCTACCTGGAAAGTGGGGTGGGTGGGCCGGTGTGTGGAACAGCATGGATGTGTGCAGTGTGACTGTGATGGTCATTGTCAGCTGGGTGGTTGTGCGCACGGGGCCGAGGACGTGAAGGGGGGTTTGCCGCTGGGGGCGCTGGATGAGGGTGGGAGCTGGTGTGTATGGAGGGAACAGCCCAAGGGATGCGTGGCTGTGACTGTTACCGACTGTGGCTGGTGGCGTCCAGCTGTGGGTGGTGTGTGCGAGGCTGTGTCTGGAGCATTTGGCTCAGCTGTCTGAGATTGTGCGTGACGTTGTGGGAGGTTGTGTACGTCGGCGGAATTGTGTGAATGATGGTTGTGGTTGTCAGAATGACTTGATGAACTTGTGTGATTGTCTTTGTTTATGGGGCTTGTGTGTGTGGCTAGGTATGGTGTGACATACGTATATACACACATATCTACATAGGGAGAGAGACTGATAGTGATCGAGAGCCTGCCGTGTGTAAAATCCACAGGATTACACGCCTGCCCTTACTGTGTATCTGAGTGTATGTGACCGTGAGCATGAGAGCGGGTGCAGGATCCGCCGGGTTGCTTCCGGTGGACACAGTGGAACTGCCGCTGCGCATCTCCACAGCCATCTGTGCCGTGGGCACCCACTTGTGACAGCATAACATGATCTGAGTTCAGGGGTCATGTGCATGTCCGTGGATCTGTGTGTGCGCCACATACGTGCAGGATTGCGAATCCTCAGCTGACCTGGCAGGGGGTAGGGGGTCTGGGAGGAAGTGGGGAAGATGGGGACGGGGCCACAGTGAATCCGGGGGTGGGGGGTGCTTGGAGAAGGCAGATGATGGAGAGGTGACTGCTTGTGGGACCGTACGAGTGTGGGACAGGGCGTGTGTCATGGCGACAAGTACAAGGAGACAGTCAGAACGTGAGTGATTTTGGAGTTGGTCGTATTTTTGAAGATGAGGGGGGAGAGAAGGAGTTTCTTCATATGTTGCCTTTTATTTGTGAAAGGAAAATATACCTGAGTTGTACTTCTAAAATTGGAGTGTACAGGTGTTATTTCTGAAAGAAGAATGTGTGTGTCGTATTTCTGACGTAAGAATGTGTGTGGTGCGTTGTGTTTTTAAGACCAGAGGGTGTGCATTGTTGAGGTCTATTTCTGAGAGGAGAGTGTGTGTGTGTGTGTGTGTGCACACACGCCCCAGAGGCATCACCAGGGGCATTGACCTTGTCACTCACAACCACACGAAGTCCCACAAATGAGACCCCCACCCAGTACAATCTCGGCCTCAGAACCTCAGCTGTCACACAGCCAGGATGATGACATCCATGGGCCACGCCTGCCACACGTGTGTCCCAACACGCCTTGGGCTGGCTGGGCCTGTCTGCAGTGGAGGGCGGAGCCCCGTTCCCTCTGGATCTGTCAGCTCCCCAGGCCCTGAGAGCCGACCCATGGGGCCCCCTCCCTGACTGCCCCCCCCACCTGGAGGCCTCCTCTGCTTCCGGCCCTCCAGCCCCTTGGCCCTCTCCTCCCGCCCCACCCCCAGTGGTCTGACTGGTTCCCAACAAAAACACCCTAAGAATGAGCTCACAGAGAGGCCGCCGCCTCCACACGCCCCGCCCTGCACGCTGGCAGAGGAGGGCACCTCCAGTCCCCGGTCCCACAGCCGGGACTTCTGGGCCAGGGTGTGTGGGGTCCTCGGGGTGGGGAGGGCCAGCCAGGTGAGCTGCGGGCAAGACCGCGGTTGCCTCCTTTGGTTAATTACACACAGTGGGGGTCTGGAGTCACCGTCAGGGGACAGGGGAAGGTGGCCTAGAACGTTTCCAGTTTCGGGGAGGCCAGGATGGGTGTGGGACGGGGTGCTGGCCGGAGTGAGGAGAGCACGGAGGCAGAGGGCTGGCCGGGATGGGTCCTGCTGGCCGGGATGGCGCAGAGGCTGAGGGGCCGGCCTGCCTGGCCTGGCAGTGATTCCCAGATCCCACTCACCCTCCAGGAGCAGCAATGTCTGTGCAGGTGGCAGCCCCGGCAAGCGTGGGGCTGGGCCCAGAGCGCCTGAGCCCTGAGGAGCTGGTGCGGCAGACACGACAAGTGGTGCAGGGGCTGGAGGCCCTGCGGGCGGAGCACCACGGCCTGGCCAGGCACCTGGCGGAGGCCCTGACGGGACAGGGCCCTGTGGCTGGCTTGGAGCTGCTGGAAGAGAAGCAGCAGGTGGTGAGCCACTCGCTGGAGGCCATCGAGCTGGGGCTGGGCGAGGCCCAGGTAGGAGGGGACCACCTGGGGGGAATGGGGCTCGGGCCTGAGGAGGCCCAGGGTGAGGGGGCAGCCTAGGGTACAGGGAGGCCTAGGTGAGCCAGGCCTGGGTAGGGGAGGCCCTAGGCCAGAGATGGGGGTCCCTGGGCTGCACTGGGGGGTCTTTGTATGTGACAGGGACCCCTGTACCAGCTGGGATCCTTCTGTAGAACTGTGGATCCCGGGGAAACTTTGGGATGACATGGGTGGATCTGATGGGTCCCTGAGCATACTTTGTGTGCCTGGGGGAAGTCAGAGGGGACCCTGGGAGCCTCTGAGCATCTCTGGAGCCACACTGGAGGGGTCTCTGCAGAATCTGGGTGATCTTGGATAGAGTGGGGGTGCCCTGGCTTGACTTGAGGCCCTGGGCTGGGCCAGGGGCTGTCCGGCAGGGTAGGGACCAGGCCCCCACCTTCACCTCCCCACCCTGGCAGGTGCTGCTGGCCTTGTCCGCGCACGTGGGCGCGCTGGAGGCCGAGAAGCAGCGGCTGCGAGCTCAGGCCCGGCGGCTGGCCCAGGAGAACGCGTGGCTGCGGGAGGAGCTGGAGGAGACGCAGCGGCGGCTGCGGGCCAGCGAGGAGGCCGTGGCCCAGCTGGAGGAGGAGAAGAGCCACCTGGAGTTCCTCGGGCAGCTGCGGCAGTACGACCCGCCCGCGGAGAGCCAGGTGCCGCGGGGCCGGGCCAGGCGGCAGCCCCCCAACCCTCCCCCGGAGCCCCCAGTGCGCTGGACCCTCCAAAGACCCCCCGCTCCTCTGTAGAACCCCACACCCCCATGCCCACTCGGACTTCTGCAGAAGCCCCCCAGCTTCCACGAAGCCTGCAGACCCTCCCCAAGCCCTCAGGGGACCCCCGAGCCTCGAGACCACCTCCTCCCTCAAACCCTGTGGTTTGGGACCCCAGTCTCTGAAACATGCCCCCAACCCACATGACACCCCACTTTCGTGTCCTCGCTGTGGCAGCCTGAGTCCCCGCCTCGCCGAGACAGCCTGGCCTCCCTGTTTCCCAGTGAGGACGACGAGAGGAAAGGTGGGCGGGGGAGCCCAGCCACGGAGGGTGAAAGGCCAGGCTGGGCAGGGGCTGCTGGACCCCAGGGTCTCTGCGGGGGCTGGGGGGTCAGGGCAGGGCATCAGGAGGGTGAAGCAGGTGGCTGTGGGGGGTGACAGCGGGCAGGTGAGGCTGGAAGCTGTGGAGTTAGGCAGGCCCTGGTGTCCACAGCCCCACGGGCCAGTTGACGCCTGTGACCCCATCTCAGGAGCCAGTGCGGGGCCCAGGGTCCCAGGGGCCAGGTGGGTGGCGAGGCTGCCGCAGCTCTGGGTAGGGGAGTTACCCCCTCATGAGGGGCTGGAGGGGTAGGAGGCCTGCCGTGTGACTCGGTGCCCACCACCCCAGGTCCTGAGGCAGTGGGGGCCGCAGCAGCTCAGCAGGGTGGCTATGAGATCCCAGCCCGCCTCCGGACCCTGCACAACCTCGTGATCCAGTACGCGGGGCAGGGCCGCTATGAAGTCGCTGTGCCGCTGTGCCGCCAGGCCCTGGAGGACCTGGAGCGGAGCTCAGGCCACTGCCACCCTGACGTGGCCACCATGCTCAACATCCTGGCGCTGGTGTACCGGTGAGGGCTGCAGCCGGCCAGGGCTGGAGGGGGCAGCAAGGGCAGGGACCTGTTGGGTGGAAGGGGGGGACCCTGGTGTCCTGCTCTGCCGATGTGGGGCACCCAGTGGTGGGGAGGGGGGACAGATCCACCTAGACCAGGCAAAAAGGAGTCAGAGGATGGACATCAGAGACCCCAACAGAGTGGGGAAGAGACGTGGGGTGGCCAGAGGCTTGGCAGCGATTTGGGGGTACAGGGACCCTGTGTAGACCTGAGTGGGGGAAGACCCAGAAGGAACCCCTGAAAGGTGCCAGCCATGCTTGGTTCAGCCAGGTCCCTGGGCCTGCCAGGATGAGCCCAGGCCGTGGCCCCTGCTACCCCAGCCTGGCTGACCCCCCCATTCCTGGGCCACCCCACAGGGACCAGAACAAGTACAAAGAGGCCACCGACCTCCTCCACGACGCCCTGCACATCCGGGAGAAGACGCTGGGCCCCGAGCACCCTGCCGTGAGTGGGGGCCCGGGAGGGGGGGTGGGCTGGGGGACTGGGCCTCCCCTGACCTACCTCCCTGACCCCACAGGTAGCCGCCACTCTCAACAACCTGGCGGTCCTCTACGGGAAGCGGGGCCGATACCGGGAGGCAGAGCCCCTGTGCCAGCGCGCCCTGGAGATCCGAGAGAAGGTCCCGTCCCCCTGCCCAGCCCCAGGGAGTCCCGTGTCCTGTGTGGCCCTTCCCATTTCATGTTGTGAGCCCCCAGTCCCGTGACCCGCCACCCTGACCTTCTGTGAGCTCCACTTGATCCTGACTCCTGACTCTAACCCCCTTCTCTTACGACTCACCTCATATGCCCCCACCATGTCCTGACCTTCCAACCCCACGTGACCACCAGCACAGCCCCATCCTACCCTGTACCCTGTGAGTTTCTGGACCACCACGACCTCTGACCTGTGAATCCCCAGTTTGATGGTGCAACTTCTACCCTCGGCCCCGCCCCATGTAACTAACTGTCCGCTCTGATCTTTTAACCCCTAACTCGTGACCCCCATCGTGGCTGCTGGCATCATGTGGCCCCCCAATCCTGGAGAACCCCAGTGACTTGTGACCCCGTGACCCCAGGTCCTGGGCGCCGACCACCCGGATGTGGCCAAGCAGCTCAACAACCTGGCCCTGCTGTGCCAGAACCAGGGCAAGTTCGAGGCGGTGGAGCAGCACTACGCCCGCGCCCTGAGCATCTACGAGGCGCTGGGCGGGCCCCACGACCCGAACGTGGCCAAGACCAAGAACAACCTGGTGAGGGCGCGGTGCACGCGGCCGTCTCCGTCCTGGGGCCTCGGGGACTGACGGGCCGCACCGCGGGGAGGCGCCCACTGGCTGGAGGGTGGGATAGCACGGAGCCCCACCTCTGCCCGGCCCTCGGAGAAGGTGTCCCCTAAGACTCCAAGCTGGGCCCTGACTGCTGAGGTGGCTCAGCGCGGAGGACAGAGAAGTCAGGAAATGGGCGGGTGGGCCGCGGCCAGAGTGAACAGCTCCCGGGGCGGAGAAGCTGGAGACTGGCCAGGAGACAGCACGGCGATTTATTGGGCCACCGAGCCCCTCCTTAGTACTGTCCCCTCCTGTCCAGCGCTTAAACGACCCCAGGAGGTAGGTGCTGCCCTTGCCCCATTTTGCAGATGAGGAAACTGAGGCACACAGAAGTGATGTCACTGGCCCAAGGTAGAGCAGGGAACGGGCTGAGCCGGGAAGTCCCCTGCCCTCGGTCACCCAGGTGGGGGAAGTGGTGGCCCCGGGCCCCAAACCCCCTCTGCTGTAGGGCGAGGCCTTGAGTGCGGGGTGAGCCCAGGCTCCTTCCTGGGGTCGGGGAGGAGGGGTCCGGACGCAGTGCCAGGGCCTGGGACGTCCCCAGAGTTGGGCCAAGATGACCCAGGCCACCCCCTCCCCCAGGCCTCAGCCTACCTGAAGCAGAACAAGTACCAGCAGGCGGAGGAGCTGTACAAGGAAATCCTCAGCAGGGAGGACCTGCCCGCCCCTCTCGGTGAGCCCCAGCCCCGCTGCTCCCCTCCCCCAGGGGACTCCTCGGCGTCCCCACTGCAGTGTCCCCATCTGTTCCCCAGCAGCCCCCAGCACAGGCACAGCCGGTGACAGAGAACAGGTAAAGACGGGCTTTGCTTTGGCTCCCGGGGTGGGGATGCGGACTGGATGGGATGGGGGCTGACCGGTGTGCCCCGCCCCCAGACCCTTCGCCGGAGCAGCTCCTTGTCGAAGATCCGAGAGTCGCTCCGGGAGTCGCTCCGACGCGGAAGCGAGAAGCTGGTCTCCCGACTCCGAGGCGAGGGGGCAGCGGGGGCGGCCGGGTGAGTGTTGGAGCAGGTCGGCCTAGAGCCCTGACATCTGCTCAGGAACCTTCCACGGTTCCATCTGCCCTGTGACATGTGCGATGGGACCTGGTGCCGGAGAAGTCTTCCCCGGGAGGGGCCGGACGCTCCTGGACCCCCCGTTACCCCCACCCCTCCCCTGCAGGATGAAGAGGGCCGTGTCACTGAACACGCTGAACACGGATGGTCCCAGGGCTGCTGGGCCCCAGGTGAGGGGCAAGAGGGGCACCCAAGGCAAGGGAAGGGGGGTGACGGGCTGGCGTGGGGAGCCAGGGGCTGGAGGTTGCAGGTGGCATGGCCCCGAGGACAGAACGAATGGGTTTACTGGGGGAAGAGGCAGGGGGATGTGCGGACAGGAGGATGAGCAAGCTGGCCACCAGGCTTCTGGGGTGGCCCTGGTGGCGACTGGAGTAGAGCTGTGACCTGCCCCTCGCCCACCGGTGAACCATCCCGTCCCCAGTTCCCCAGTCGGCACCTGAGCGAGACCCCTCGGACCCTCAGCACCAGCACCCAGGACCTGGGCGCCCGCTAAAGCCGGCAGGACCGTGTGGCCGCAGCCTCTCAGGAAGACTGGAGGGGGATGGGCGGGGGGTCTTCCATGTCCCCGCCTCCGGGAGGCACCCAGTGTATCGGGCATGCCTGCTGCCCTCTCCTCCCGCGATTAAAGGCTGTAGAGTCGGCAGCCAGCCACGTCCACCTGAGGTTTCCTGCAAGGTCCTCCCAGTAGCTCCCCCGAGCTGGGACCCAGGGCCAGTAAGACGCAGTTGTCACCACCAACACCTTTTATGGCCCTGCCCCCTCCCACTACAGCTGCTGGGCGATCTGCTCTATCCTGCGCAGCGTCTCCTCCGACTCCAGCTGCTCCAGGCTGAGCAGGGACAGGCCCAGCTGATCCTCCTGGCGGGGGAGGGAGGTATCAGATGGCGGGGGACAGGGACGGCGGCTGCACTTCCCCACACGCCCCTGATAGGACACAGGGGACCAGGACTTGAGGCCAGTAGTGACAGGAGGGGGCCTGCAAGGGGGTTCTGGGACAGGCTGTTGGAATTTGGAATTTTGGAATTTGGAACCTGGCGCAATGCAGAGCATACCCTCCCGTAAGCAGAAGTCAGGTGGAGGGAGGTGGCAGCCAGAGGGCAGTGTCCAGGTGTCCAGGCTGGAGCGGGTGGCTTTCTGAGGCCCTGGTGCCCTGCCTCCTCGCGCTCCCCACGGCCTCCACTCCCCCGTTCCCAGGCCTGGCACGTGGGCGCACACAAACCTCTCTTTGTGAGGCCGGGCTGGGGCGCGGGGAGAAAGCCGAGGGCCCTCCTGGAGGAGGAGCTCAGCCGGGGAGGGTGATGGGAGGTAGGGCGGCGCCCTGGCTCACCCGGTGGAACGGCTGTGCCATCTGCCTCAGGAAGTACTTGGCGACCTGGACGCCCTCGTCAACAGTCAGGTTGAGGTTGGCGTCCGTGAGGTGCTCCTGGATCCAGCGGGGCAGCTTCCCCCGCTTGTCCGCCCGGGCAAACCGCTGTGAGCAGGAGGGCAAGAGGGCGGGCGTCAGGACCCCGCTGGGGGAGCCAGGTTCCTCATCGGGAAGATGACCGAGGGACAGCCTGGGCGGAGGCCCCGGACCCCGCACCTTGTCGGCGAAGATCATGAGGCCGTAGTCCGTCTTGCCCCTGATGGCCCGCCCCACACACTGGGCCGCGTGGCGCATGGCGTCAAAGGTGAGAAAGTCATTCTCGCGGATCTGGAACTGGTCCCGCAGGTACTCCAGCCGCGCCTGCAGTGAGGGAGGCGGAGGGGGACAGGAGAGGGGGGAGCCGTCCCTTCCTGCCTGCCCCTGCCCCACACCACGTGTGTCCCTGGCGACCCCCGGCCCCGGTGCCACTCACCTTGAGAATGCGGCTCTGGGTATAGACGTAGGGGACCCCAAACATGAGGACGGCTCGCCCGTAGTGGTGCACTGGGGGCGGGGGGCAGGAGAGAGGTCACCGGTGGGGCCTGGCAGGTCGTGCGGTTTCAGTGGGAAGAGAGTGGGTGTGCTCCGAGGGCCCAGGGACAAGGGAAGGGGGCCCCTGGGCGTGCCCAGCCTGTGGGTGGGTGGCCCCCTGGGGGAGCAGGCACGCCAAGGGCTCCATGCAGGTGCCTGGGGACAGGGGGCCTAGGCCACTCACCAAAGTCAATTCCCTCGGACACTTTGCCACGGGCCACCGAGAGCAGGATGGCCCCACGGCCGTTCTCGCAGGCCTGGGGAGGGGAGGCCAAGAATGAGACGCGGCCCCTCCAAGCTGCCTCCTTTGGCCCCTCGGCCGCCCGTCTCTCAGCACCCCCATATCCCCCCACACACACACCTCCTGGTACTTCTCCAGGGCGACACTGGTCTCAGCCCCATCTTGGGTCTCGATAAAGAGCAGCTTGTTCCTCTGGATGTTTTCAAGGATGCCCTAGGGACAGACACAGGCAGGTCAGGGCGCGGGCTGGTGGGAGATGGATTAAGGGCACGGCGTCCTGGCTGAGCTCAACCCTGCCACGGGTTCCCGTGCGACAGACACTTCTGTCTCCAGGCCTCGGCGTGCCCAGCAGAGACTCAGGGAAGAAGGGATGGAGGGAGGTGGATGGGCCAGCCCCACTTTTTTTGGGAGACCCTGTGACCCAGGCAGGGAACCAATCCCTGTGCCCCATCTTTCGCACAAGGAGGGGAGACGGGGCCCAAGATGGCCCATCAGGACACTCCCCCCGCCGGTGATTGGTGGAGAGACTGACGCAGGCCAGGCAGCGCCAATCAGAGGCTGCCCCGACACTGTAACAGAGGGTGAGGTGCTGATGGGACAGACACGTGGACGGAGCAGAGGGTCCAGAAGCACACCCCACACAGACGGCCACCGTGCCTCTCAGTGGGGAGAGCAGCTCCATCTCCACGTGGGGGAAAATGAGCCTTGACCCTGAGCTGACGCCATCCACAAAGATGAATCTGAGGTACCTCACGGATGTGAAAGCTGTAACTACAAAGCTTCTAGAAGGAAACACAGGAGGCTATCTTTGTGACCTTGGGGTAGGCAAAGGTTTCTTAAATGGGACACAAGGGCCCTCGGGACGTGAGGCTCAGGCGGCTTCAGCCACCTTTCCCACTGTGTGGAAAGAGCCCGTCCGAGGACGAGACCAAGGACGTGGCCGTGCGTGGAAGAGGTGCCCCCCACCCCCCGGTGCTCAGATCAGCCAAGTTCACCATCTCACCCCAAAGAAGCCCTGGCTGCACCTTCCGAGAGCCGGGCCATGGTGCGCTCAGAAGCAGAAAGGACATGGTGGCCCCCCGCCCCCACATCCTGCCGCGCCCAGCACCCGCCTGCGGTGACCCCATTTCCAGGACGCCCCAGGACCTCGCCCACACACTCCCCAGCACGGGCTCTGCAGACTCACTGCCCCGAGGCTCTGTCCAGCCTTTATTCTCCAGAACCTTCCTCTAACAGCATGGCACCCAGAAGTCACGCTGCCACCCCGAGTCTCCACATCAAGCCACACACGTTGGGGGGACAGTCACGGGGGTGACCCCCCCCAAAAAAAGCAGTAGGGGAATAAGGAACCCAGATGCTGGGGTGTGGTGGCCTCTCCTGAGGGGTACGCCTTTGAAGGAGCGGCCCACGGAGCTGCTCACGTCTTAGTTCTTAAATTGGATGTGGGAGCAGGGGACAGGGGGCGAGCACTCTTGAAAGTGTCCCTTTGTGTTCTGCACACGGTCCTGCCACCTGATACACGTCACTGTTTAAAACACAAGAGAAGTTGGGGCGGGCCCTGTGGCCTAGGGGTTAAGTTCGGCATGCTCTGCTTTGGTGCCTGGGTTTGGTTCCTGGGTGTGGACCTACACTGCTCGCGACAGCCATGCTGTGGTGGCATCCCACATACAAAACAGAGGAAGACTGGCATAGATCTTAACTCAGGGCCAATCTTCCTCAGCACAGGAAAAAAAAAACCATAAAAGGAGTAAAACAAACACACAGAGGAACAGAGTCAAGAGCTGAGGAGAGAGGGGTCCTCTTGGAGAGCAGGTGGCCAGGGTGGCTGGACGTACCTGCTCGTACCAGGAGGCCACGGTGCTCTCCATGTACTGGTAGCTGGTGAAGAAGGCCACGATGCCGTCGGGCACCACGGCAGACATCTCCAGCAGAAGGTTCCCATAGTTGCGGATCACCGCTGTGGGGGTCAGAGAGTGGGCTCTCTCCCGGTCCGGGTCCTCCTCCCCACTCCCTATGGGCGCTTTCCTGGCTAACATCATTGTGGACTTGGGGTTCCCGGACGCCCCGCTGAGGCTGCCTGCAGGGCTGTCCACACACGTCCCACTTCTCCGCCCCTGAGGTTAGCTGTGGCCGTGTGACTGGCCATGGCCGACGAAACAGGCACAGCAGTGGCTGTACGTCACCCCATGTGAGTACCTTTAAGAGCCAGCGTACAATTCACTGTGACCCCTCGTGTCACATCTCCGCCAGCAGAGGGTCCCAGGGAGGAGACGTGGGCAGCCCCGCCCACCCCCAGGGCTGGGTACCCTGGGCAGGAAGGAGCCCCTGCGTTGAGCCACTGGGATCTGGGGATCCTTGTCACCGCAGCATAACTGAGCCATTCTCATACACCTCCCCTTTTGGAACCCAGACAAACCACCCATGGGCAGCATACCAATATCTTCCCGGGTCTCAAATTTGGAGCTGATGGCCACCTGGTCGTTGCCACGGCCGATGATCTGGAGAGGGCAAGAGAGGCCATAATAGGTGAGGCAGCAGCAAGCACTCCGATGAGTGAGGGCCGGTTTCTAGAGCTTTCTAGAGATAGTGTGATTGACCGAACCCTCAGCTACCCTGTTACCTGCACTGTGCAGATGAAAGACCAAAGGCTCGGAGAAGGTGAGTTGCCTGCCCGAGGTCACACAGCACATAAACAGCAAAGATGGAACTGACACCAAGCCTGTCCATGTTCTGACCAGCAAGTACCCCCTGGCCAGCCCAGCCTCCAGGCCAGCGGCTTCACGAGAGGGCTGCTCGCCACAACCTCAACAGCCACAGGTGCGTTCCCACCGGCCACCTCCCAAGACGGGGATGCCGCGCTCATCGCCCTCCACAGCCCCTGAAGGGCAATTCCAAAAGCCAAAGCGCGCCGGGAACTCCAGCTTTTTAAGCTTGGCCCCAACTCCTGGAGCAGCGAAGCCTGCCCTGCCCTGAGTCTACTGAGCCCTGACTCCGCTCTCTCGTCTGACTCTTCCAGACGTTTTCCTGCTGAACTACAGTCTGATTCTCACTGGAGCGAGGCCACGGGCCGGCGGGAGAGCCGCACCCACACAGCACAGCCTCGCTTCCGAAGTCGGGAAGATTCGCAACTCTACAAGCCGTCTGGCCCCAGGACGTCAGAGGAGGGATGGGGGCCTGTGTCTGTCGCCTGTCATACAGACAGGGAGACTGAGGCAGAGTGGGGGGGTCACTGACCAAGGTCACGGCGGGACAATGAACCGGGCAAAGCCAGGTGACCAGGGCCAGGCCCCGGGCCACACAGCATTGACACTCATCGTCTTACTAAATCGCTCCACTGCCCCGGAGACGGGGAGGAGGCATCCCCATGCCACAGGAGGAAACTGAGGCTGGGGAAGCAGCAGAGGAGGGGGCGGACGAGGAGGGGAGGCCCCCCACGCACCATGGGGCAGAGGCAGACCCGGGCCAGCGTCATGGTGAAGGTTGCCATGGTGACGGGGTGGAAGTCCAGGATCTTGGGATAGATGTCCAGCGGGGACAGCGTCTGTAGCAGGGACGGCAGGAGGGGTCTTAGCGGGACTGGCAGGAACCAGGAGCCCCGGGGCGGGGGGAGAAGGGTCCTCACCCCGGACGTGATGATGACAGACTGGAAGCGCTCGAACACGGGTTTGATGGCCAGCGAGGCGTCCATGCAGCTGCGGGAGGCAGACGGGGCGGTGGGGCCGGGCGGGGGGCTAGGCCATGGCTGTCCCACCCGCCTGGGGTCGGCGCTCACCTGAAGTGCAGGATGGGGTTGGCGATGGTGGGGGTCCGGTCGTCAAAGGGCTCGATGATAATGGTAAAACCTACAGGGGGCCAGTGACATTCCTGGGCGCCCGTCAGACCCAGCCCCACCCCCGTGAGTGACGGGGACCAGCCGCCAGCCACCCAAGCCTCGAACCCAGGCATCGGAGGCCAAAATACACCTCACCCGCCCGCTTCTCCCCAGGGCCGCCACCCGTGCAGATGGTCGTGGAGCACCCTGAGCAGAGAGCACCAAAGGGCCCTGCTCAGGCCCCCCCGCGCCGCACTGCAGGGCCCGCCCAGGCCGGAGCCTCCAGCCTTCTCCCCTGTCTTCCCGTTGAAGCCAGCAGGAGGCCGGTCAGCTCTGCCGCCAACCTCTAGTTGCACCCTGACCGCTTCCCCCAGCCCCTCCCCAGTCCAGCCGCCACTGCCTCCACCTGGACCACGGCGGCCGCCTCAACGGGCTCCCGGCCCTGGTTCCTACACAGCAGAGGGACCCTGCGAGCTCCTGAGTCAGGTCACATCCCTCTCCTGCTCAGAAGCCCCCCACGGCTCTCCACACCCTTCCCGGGGTCCAGAATAGTGGGTGGAGCTCTGCCAGCTGAGCCCATTTCCTCCTTGCTCATGGGCCTCCCGCCCAACCTTCACAAACCACCAGGCTCCCTCCACCCCAGGGCCTTTGCACTTGCTGGGCCCGCTGCCTGGAAAGCTTCCCCAGGCAGTTAGCTTCACTTGGTCATTTGGGAGTCGGCTCAGCGGTCGGCTCCTCAGAAAGGCCTTCCCTGGCCACTGCAGGCATGCTCCAACACGGCAACATAGTTGCTTCTCATGAAAACCACCACTTTCTGGAATTACCTCTCTCATTTGTTTGTGCCTTTTTTGAGGAAGACTAGCCCTGAGCTAACATCGGTGCCCAGCTTCCTCTACTTTATATGTGGGACGCCTGCCAAAGCATGGCTTGAGTAGTATATAGGTCCACACCCGGGATCCAAACCAGTGAAACCCGGGCCGCCAAAGTGGAGCATGCGAACTTAACCACTGCGCCACCGGGCTGGGCCCTATTTGTGTCTTTGCCCCCTGTCTTCCCCTCTAGAATATAAGTTCCAGGAGGTCAGGACTGAGGTCTCTCTCGTTCCTGGGCTTCCCCAGTGCTAGGCTGGCCCATTTGCTGAACAAAGAGAGGAATGAATGAATGTACAGATTCAATTTCACATATTAAAAAAAATCACAAGTCCTCTGTGCCCAGCCCTGCACTGGAGACACAGGGGTGACTGAGACAGCTCTGGTCCTGCCCTCTCAGGGCTCTGTCCGGTGATGGAGACACAGATCTGTCCCCAGAGAGTGACCACTCCGAGTGGGCAGGGCTGAGACAGGGAGCCCCCAGGAGGGGGCCTGACCCAGACTGGGCGTCAGAGAGGGCTTCCTGGAGGAGGGGACATCTCTACTGAGCCGAGAACTGAAGGATGTCGGGGCAGCTGGGGGCTGAGGAAGACGGGAAGGATGCTCCAGGCACAAGACTGAGGTGCTGGCAGATGGCGGAGAGGGGAGGAGGGGAGAAAGCCAGAGACGGAAGACAGGGTGGGACGGAGGGATGGACACAGAAGAAAGCTTTCAGCGGGACTTGCTGCTGATAGGCCCTCGGGGGGCGGGGACGGCCGCCCGTCGTCCTGCTGAGGCCGGGCCTGGCCTGGTTTCTGGATAGAGGAGTAATCCCCGGGGATGAGCCTGGGCCTTGGGCAGCTCAGAGCTCAGGGAAGGGAGGGACGCAAGCTCCCACAAAGCTGGAAGTCTGAGCGCCACCCTCAGCCCTCTCCCCGTGCTCCTCACGGCCTGGCACTGAGGCCGGGCCTCCAGCCTGCCTCCATCCGGCACACATCTCTCTCCGACCCCTCCCTTTTCCCCGTCCTGCCCCCAGTCCCTGCCAGAAGACTCTAAAGCACAAACCTGACCCTGCTCCTCTCTTGCTCAGACCCTGCCATGGCTCCCCAGTGCCGTCAGGGGCAGAAGAAACAACTCCTCCCCACCCTCTTCGGTGGAGCTGACCCCACAGAACTTCTCTGGCCTCATCTCAGACCATCGCCCACCCCCCACGTTTTCCACGCTGCAGCCAGAGGGAGCTTTGAGAATACAACTGAGTGCAAGGCTCACTCGCTCAAGAACCCTATGTGGCTCCCCACTGCCCTCAACGTAAAGCCCCAACCCCTGAGCCAGCCCTGCAACGTCCTGCGTGTCCAAGTCCCACAGCCAACCCTCCGGATGCCGCGGCGACCCTGACCCCAGCCGCCAGGGGCCTGGCAGAGGCAGGGAGTGGGGGCTTACCCTTGGCGTAGGTGCTGACGAGGGTGGCGAAGTTAGCGAGGAGCGTGAGTGGGGAGAAGTCGGCGAGGTCGGCGATCTCCAAGGTGTGCAGGAGGGAGCGGAGGCGTTCGGCGCAGAACCTGGAGCGGAGGCCAGACAGGGTTGGGGGCGGGGGCGGCTAGCAGGAGCAGGACCAGCAGCCCCCTCCTCCACCGTCAGAGCCCGGGGTCTCCCCAGGGGATGGGCGCTCCAGAAAGGCAGGCGCAGGGGCTGTTTCGGTCACTTGTGTCCCCACATTGTAAAGTGCCCATCGCACAGAGCTGTGCTGCACCAGGGCACAGAGAGAGCAATAATCATACACCCGAGTCACGTGGTCGTGCGCCGCACGCGGTCTCACTATCTCCTATGCAGGTTCTCGGTCAAAACAAGGGACCCACATCCACACCCCGAATCCCAGTCACGATGTGAATCCTGGACGGCCACACGTCATACACTCACACCCAGAACCTGTCACACACGGCCACGCCCAGTGACACAGACGGGGTCAGTCCCAGATGCTCACAATCTCACACCCGTCGTGGAGTCTCATGCACACGCAAGGCCACCCAGCCACCACCACTGCCGGGCAGGCTGGAGGCGCTCATCCCTCGGGGACGGTCACGGAGCAGGAGCTCTGGAGCCGGGCAGACGGCCCAGTTTAAAAGCCGTGTCTTGAGCGTTGCTGCTTCCAGTCTGTCTTCTCGACTCGACCCTCCGGCTGGACGGGGTGACCCCCCATGTGTCCCCAGCCTCAGGGCTCCCCGTTCCAGTGCTGCCCACTCTGCATCGCCCCTGTCTGGGGGTGGGTGTGTCTCCCCTGCTGGCCTGTGAGCCCGGGGAGGGTAGAACCAGGCTGTCTTAGTCCGTGCTGAGTCCCCAGCATTGCCCAGCACAGGGCTGGACAACGGACAGATGCTCAAGGAATGTGTGCGAGATGAATAAAGCACAGGAAGAAAGGATGCATGGCAGGGCCTTCTGGCTGGCTCCTCATCCCTTTGTTTCCCTTCACAAGCCCCCTCCTCCAGGAAGCCTGCCCTGATCGCAGTCTCATAATTCTTTAATGTCTCTTCCCCCGATTCTCACGATGTTGGTGGGGTAGGACCATCTCTCTCTCGTTCCCACTGCATCCCCTCCTCCAGGAAGCCCACCTGGTCCCCAGGCTGGGTCAGGCACCCCCTGTGTTCCCTCAGCCCTCTGGGCTCGCCCACCCCAGCTCTGCCCATCCTGGGTCATCCCCGTCTGGGACAGGTCTCCCCCTGGACGGTGAGCCCAGGAAGGCAGGGCCAGAGCTGTCTCGGTCGCCACCGTGTCCCCAGCACAGAGCAGGCCTCGGGGAACAAAGGTCGTCTCTTTGCCCTCACAAGTCTCCCAGGCAGGGGACACAGACGAAGCCGCACGGAGGGCTGTCCCAAGCCTTTCAGGGCCAGGACAGCCAGGAGCTTTGGAGCCTACAGCCCTGGCTTGGCACAGCCACCCCAAGCAGTGAGTGCTATGTGACCCTCCTCTCCAGGTACCCGTGTCCTCATCCGCAGCACAGAGACACTGCAATGAGATTCCACGAGGGACGGAACACAGAATGCTTAGCTCCCTGTCAGAGCTCAAGACAGGGCCAGTGACCTGTGTCATGCTTTCTCACTGAACCACCACAGAAACCTGGCAGTAAAGGAGGTGACCCCCATTAGCTTTTCAGAGGAGGAAACTGAGGGTCAGAGAAGACCAATGATTTATCCAACACAGCAATGGGAAAGCACAGGAAGCCCCAGGTCCATTCTCTGCCTGCTCTGTGCCAGGAGAGTGACCCCCCCTCAAGTCTGCATCATGGGGATGCTCCTGTCCTCAGGCTGGGGGGACAATGCGCGGCACTGGTGGAAGGAGACAGGGACCCAGGGGGTCCTCAGCATTTTCCCTCAGCTCCCACCCTGCTGGGCCTTGTCAGGAGCCGGTCTCCAGGGCCGCTCCCTGCCCTGCCTGTGACCTGGGGTAGAAATGTCTCTGAGCTCTTGCAGGAGCCCAGGGGCCTCCCAGCGCTGTCGGCTCCTCCGCCCCGCCTGTCCCCTCTGTCAACGGTCCCGGCAGCAAACCCCCTCCAGCAAACGCTCTGGCTGCACCGTTTGCTGCCTGCCAGGCCCCTGCCCAATGCAGGGCCCAGGACCAGCTCCGACCTTGCCCGCGGTCCCAGCCCCTGCATCACACACGCTCCCCCGCCTCCTCGCTCACTCCTGACACTCGGAGGACAAGGCTCCCCCGCGGGGCCGAGCCGGCCGTGGGGGCGCACCTGAGGGGCTTGCGCTGGATGCACACGCGCTGGGCCAGGCCGCTGAGGAAGGCGGGCGGGCTCTCCTGCACCACGTGCTGCACGCGCAGCCGCCACTTGACGTACTCCAGGAGGCGCCGCAGGAAGCCCAGGAAGTGCTCGGCCGTGCGGATGGAGCCGGGCACCGCCTCTGCGGGATGCAGGTGGAGGGGGACACGGGGTCAGGCCACCGCCGCGGGGAGGGGCGCGGCGCGGCGCGGGGCGGGGGTGGCGGCGGGGCAGCGCTCACCCTGCAGCACCTCGTCCGGCAGCACGGGGTTGGCCAGGTGGGCGTCGGTCTCCCGCGCGGCGCTGGCCTCGCGCAGCCCCTCCACCAGGCGCCGGTACTCGTCCCGCAGACGCTGCTCGTCCGTCTCCTTGATCCTGCGGGGACACGGGGTGTGGGAAGGGCGGGGACGCCTGGGGCGCACCAGCAAGGGGCTGGTGTCCGGGGTCAGGGAGCGGGGAGGGGGGGGGGGGGGGGATGGGGGGCGGGGGGCACCCAGGCCCGCCCACCTGAGCACCGTCTTCTGTAGGGTCTCCAGGTTGCCCTGGCAGCGGTCCAGGGTGCGCCGGGTGATGGTGACGCTCATGGAGTCGATGCAGACGTTGTCTAGGGAAGAGGGGGAGCGGGCGGCTCAGCACGCAGCCCCCGGCAGCCCGAGGGGCTGGCCTCGCCGCCCCCCTGCGCCCCCTCACCGATGTTGTGGGCCTCGTCGAAAACCACGACCGCCTTGCGGGCCAGCTCCTTAGACACCAGGTCGGCGATCTTGGGGTCCAGGAGGTAGTGGTAACTGTAGACCACCACGTTGGCGTGCAGGATCTGGGGGCCGAGGAGGGCAGGGTCACCCCAGCCAGCGCCCACCCCGCGCCCTGCCAGCCCCCGTCAGCCCTCCCAGGGCCGCAGAGGCGAGGCAAGGAAGGAGACACGGGCAAGGCACAAATGGAAGCACACGGATCCAGACAGACTGACAGACAGAGGCACAGACCAACACAGAGAGAGAGGCAGGCAGACAGACAGACGGGTGGGCAGGCGGCCTAGAACCCTCACCCGCCCCCTGCCCCCGCCGCCGCCTCACCGAGTAGCGGGCAAGGAAGTATGGGCACCAGCCCTGGCGCCTCCCCACGGCCTTCAGGTCATCCAGGTTGTAGATGCCGGAGGGCAGGGGCACCTGGCGCCCATGGGTGTCGAATTCCTGGGTGGGGCAAGAGGGGGCCTGGGGGTCAGCGAGGGCGGCCATTCAAGCGGCTCCCTGTCACCCCCTCGGCCCTGCCCCCGCAAGCACCTCGTAGAAGCGGCAGTGGGGCAGGCTGGCGTCCTGCTGGTGCTGCGCCCGCACGTAGGAGGCCGTGAGGCTGTGGCATTTCCCGTCAACGTCCTTCCCAAAGCGCAGGGGCGTCACCTAGGCGGACAGAGGGCATCTGGGCACCAAGATAGGCTGAGGAGCCCAGCCACTCCCTGAACTTGGGGCTCTAGGCCTCACAGCCAGGTGGGATGGGAGGCTGAACCAGCCCATTGGGGTGAGACTCAGGGATTTTTGGAAAACTCAAACCTCAACCTGTTTCTTTCTTTCTTTCTTTTTTGCTAAGGAAGATTCGCCCTGAGCTAACCATCTGTTGTCAATCTTCCTCCTTTTTTGCTTGAGGAAGATCAGCTCTGAGTTAACATCTGGGCCAGTCTTCCTCTACCTTGTACGTGGGTCACTGCCACAGCATGGCTGACAAGTGGCGCAGGTCCATGTCTGGGATCTGAACCTGTGGACCTGGGCTGCTGACATGGAGTGCACTGACCTTAACCACTACGCCACCGGGCCGGCCCCTCAACCTGTTTCATTATTAAACAGTTAAGACACTTGGGAACTTGCTGCGAGATACAAAAGTGGTAACACTGTTAGACTCTTTAAATTATTATTTTTAAAACATTAAGCCCTATGTGCAATGGGATAATATTCAGCCACAAAAAAGAACGAAATCTTGCCATTTGCGACAACACAGATGGACCTTGGGGGCATTACGCTAAGTGAAGTAAGTCAGAGAGAGAAAGACAAATGCCATGTGATCTCACTTACATGTGGAATCTAAAATGAAACAAAACAAAAACAAGATCATAGGTACAGAGAACAGACTGGTGGGTGCCATTGGGGGTGGGCAAAATGGGCAAAGCCATCAAAAGGTACAAACTTCCAGTTATAAAACAAATAAGTCCCGGGGATGTAATGTGCAATATGGTGATTACAGTTAATAACACTGCATTGCATATTTGAAAGTTGCTAAAAGAGTAAATCTTTTTTCTTTCTTTTTGGAGGAAGATTAGCCCTGAGCTAACTGCTGCCAATCCTCCTCTTTTTGCTGAGGAAGACTGGCCCTGAGCTAACATCCATGCCCATCTTCCTCTACTTTATATGTGGGACGCCTCCCACAGCATGGCTTGACAAGTGGTGCCATGTCCATACCCGGGATCCGAACCCGCAAACCCCGGGCTGCCGAAGCGGAATGTGCGCACTTAACCACTATGCCACTGGGCCAGCCCCTGCTTTATCTTTTAAAATGCTACAACAGCTGGAAGCTTGGCGAGCTCTAAGACACAGAGAAGGCTCTGATCGCAGTCTGAGAGCCCGCCTTGCCCGCACCCCACGCTGGCCCCTCAGTACCACAGCCCAGGATGCCTTTGCTCAGAGCCAAACCTTCTCCTTCACCCAAGAGCAGGCTCTGAGGCTGCTGACCCTGCCCTCTCCCGTTCCCACTTCATTAGTCAGCAAAGCTGGTGCTACGTCTCTTTAATTATCAGCCATCATGTGTGCTATTTCTCATGTATTCTTATAATGTGGGGTTTTTCTGTTTTGTTTTGTTTTGTTTTTTTGCTGGTGAAGATTTGCCCTGCACTAACATCTGTCGCCAATCTTCCTCTTTTTTTTTTGTATGTGAGCCACCACCACAGCATGGCCACTGATAAACAAGTGGCGGAGGTCCATGCCTGGGAACCAAACCCAGGCCACTGAAGCAGAGCTCACGGAACTTAATCACTAGGCCACCAGGGCTGGCCCACAAATAACATTATATAATACATAATCTGTTAGTTACCACATATAAAGTGCTTAGAACAGTGTCTGGCACACAGTGAATGCAACTGTTTTATAACATAATAATAACTAATATTCTTTTTTTTAACTTATTTTTTATTGCCGTAACATTGGTTTATTACATTATGTAAATTTCAGGTGTACATCATTATATTTCCATTTCTGTGTAGACTAGTAACTAATCTTCTATGTGCCATATATTATTACATATATTAATGTCACAATAATTTCTAATATTCTTTTAGCTCTTTATACATGCTGAGGACTATACGTGCATTATTTCACCCAATCCTTTTTTTATTATTGAGATATAATTGACACATGACATTATATTTGTTTCAGGTGTACAACATAATGACTGGATACTTGTATATATTGTGAAATGATCACCACAATAAATCTAGTTAACATCCGTCACCGTACACTGTTACAATTTTTTTTCTCATGAGAACTTTTAAGATCTCTTCTCCTAGCGACTTTCAAATATACAATACCGTATTATTAACTATAGTCACCATGCTGCACATCACAGCCCCAGGACTTATTTATTTTATAACTGGAAGTCTGTACCTTTTGACCTCCTTCACCTTTTTTTTTTTTTTGAGGAAGATTGGCCCTGAGCTAACATGTGCTGCCAATCCTCCTCTTTTTTGCTGAGGAAGACTGACCCTGAGCTAACGTCCGTGCCCATCTTCCTCTACTTTATATGTGGGATGCCTACCACAGCATGGCTTGCCAAGCGGTGCCATGTCCGCACCCGGGATCCGAACCGGCAAACCTGGGCCGCCGAAGTGGGCCGGCCCCCTCCTTCACCTATTTTGCCCACCCTCCACCCTTGCCCAATCTGATCAACGACTGTATGAAACAGATAATTCATTATCCCCATTTTACAGAAAAGAAGACTGAGGCCCAGACAGCAGAAATCGCCTATCCAGGAATACCTGGCTGAGAAGGTTCAGAGCCAGGACAGCAGGCCTGCTGGACTCCAGGAGCTGCCCTCTTAACCTCTCCCAGGTGGGGCCAGTGGAAGGCTCCCCGGAGGAGGCGTGCTGGCCTGGGCCACGAGGAGCCAGGAGAGAACTGTGTGTGGCCCCTGCATATCTCACAAGAGGCCTGGTCCGGGGTTCGGGGACTCCCGGTGGGATGGAAGCCTTTCCTCAGCCCCGAGGCTTAGGGCAACGGGGCCGGGCGCTCACCTCGGGATGGATGCATAGGTTCTTCCGGGAGCTCAGAGCCAGCCCCAAAAACTGCAGCTTCTCGCCCTCCTGCTTCTCGTAGAAGTTGAGCAACTTTCGAAGCTCCTCGATGACCTGCCCCAGTCGAGGCGGGAGGGGGTCTCAGCCTCACTGAAAGCACAGGCCCCCTGCCCAGCCAGGTCCCCGCCCTTCTCCAGCTTCCTAAACGCCCCCACAGCTGCGACGGCAACCCCAGGGGGACCAGCGCAGCCCGGGGGAGCACTGGGATTGGCCCCCGATCACCTTCTCAATCTCAGGCACGGTCCTCGAGCAGTAGATGAGTTTAGTCACCTCCAGCGGATACGCCTGCCGACGACAATGGCCTCAGCCCCTGGCCGGCCTCTTCCCTCCTCCCCCTCCACGGCCCGGCGGGTCACTCACCCGCTGGTATGCCATGATCAGGGCCAACAGGGACACCGTCTTCCCAGTGCCCGAGGGCATCTCCAGGACTCCATGACCCTGCGTGTTGGGGGCGGGACAAGACACAGGCTCTCAGAACTTCAGGGACACAAACTCTGGGGACCTCCCCTCCAGAATGCCACCATCTTGCAATAGCAGGGCAACACAGCCGTTAAAAGTCTGGGCCCCAGGCGCAGTGGGTTTGAATCCCACCTCTGCCACCTCTTTGTTGAGTGGTCTTAGGCAAGCGCCTTCCCCTCTCTGGCCTCAGTATCCTCATCTCTAAAATGGACCTCATAAGGGGCTGGCCCCATGGCCTAGTGGTTAAGTTCGGCGCCCTCTGTTTTGGCAGCCCAGGTTCGGATCCCAGGCGCAGAACCACACCACTCATCAGTGGCCATGCTGTGGCAGCGACCCACATACAAAATAGAGGAAGACTGGCACAGATGTTAGCTCAGGGTGAATCTTCCTCAGCAAAAAAAATAAAATAAAAAAATAAATTAAATTAAATGGACCTCATAAGCACTTCTTTATGACATGACTACGAAGATTAACAAGAAACTGGGGGTTAAATATTTAGCATAGTATCTTATATATAGTGACCCCTTTCCTTTCAATTTAACAAACATTTCCACAGCACTCGCTCTGTGCCTGGCTCTCCTTCTAAGCGTGTTACATCAGGGTTTCTCAGCCTCAGCTCTGTTGATACGTGGGGGCCTGATAATGCTTGTGCGGGCTGTCGTGTGCACTGTAGGATGTTTAGCGCCAGTAGCACCCGTACCCCACCAGTACAACAACCAGGAATGTCTCCAGACATGGCCCAGTGTCCTCGGGGGGTCAAAATCCCCCCCAGTTGAGAACGGCTGCCCCAGTTAATGAATTAACTCATCTAAGCCTGACATGGACCTCTGAGGTAGGTACTACTACTATATCCGTTTTACAGAGGTGAAAACGGGAAGAGGGAAATGAAGTGATTGACCCAAGGGCACGCCGCTGTGGGTCCAGGGTCCCACCCCAGGCAGCCGACCCCAAAGTCTCTATATTCCTAACCACTGAGCAGCTCAGCCTTTGAGAACCGTGAGCTGCTGCTGTTAGGACCTATTACTATGTGAGAGTAGAGGCGTGGGAGGGCCGGCTTCCCAAGGCCCTCAGGTTCCTAAAATCCAGCCGGCCTGCAACCTCGGCTCGCAGCCCGGGCCGGGCGGGCAGCGGGGCGGCCCCCACCTTGGCGTCCAGCGTGCGCTTGAGCTCCAGCATGTACGAGAACTGCTCCGGATAGATGTAGTCGTACGGGAAGTAGACCAGCAGCCCGTCCACGTTGAGCCTGCCGGCGGGGGCTGCCAGATCAGTCCCCCGGGCCCTCTGCAGCCCCCAAACTCCCCTGCCGTCCGGGGACACCGGCCCGCCCGTCCCCCCGGGCAACCCCTAGTTCCCAGGAGTCTCCGGGTCCCCTAGGCATCTCCCCGCTGCCCATCCACGTGGGTCCCCGTGGCTATCCCCACCGCACCCCTGCAGCCTCCCCTCGCCCAGCCGGGCCCCCCCATCCTCCAGACCCCCGCGCCCGCTCGCGAGCCCCACATCCTCGTCCCTTCTCACTTCATGGCGCCGCTCGCTGAGTGCAGCGGCGTCGGCCCGCCTCCCTCATGAATATTCAGTGAGAGGCGGGATCCCTGGGGCGTCCTCGAGGCGCCGCTCCACCTTCCTCAGGACGCCATTGGCTTATCCTGCCCGTCACTCCAGTGGGGCGGAGCCAATCGGGATAATACGCCTGCGGACGGCCTGCGGGGGCGGGCTCCCAGGAGAGGCGGGGCCGCAGGCGTCGCTGAGGATCGCCGAGTACCAAGAACAAAACATGGAAGGAAGAGAACCGAGAGAATCGATCCCATCCATTGGGATTGTGTCTTCCCGTCTCTGCCCAGCTTATCTGAGTAGCGAATAGAATCTAAAGGAAAATGACAGAGAAATTGGGGACCCCTTGGGGGCGCACGATTAGGAATGGCTTCTCCGCACCAGAGAAACATGCACTTATAAAACGCCTGCTGTGTCCTAGCCTTCTCTGGGGTAAATAACTCCTTCCATTTATTGAGCTCCTACTGTTTGCCAGACACTGTGCTAGACGTCTTCATCAGGCAGTAATGGAAAGACAGTGTAGCTTGGTGGTTAAGTTGTGGAGTCTGGAACTGAAGTGCCTGGGTCCAAATCCTGGCTCCACTGTCTGTGTGACTTTGACCGAATTGCTTAGCTTCTCTGGGGTTCCATTTTCTCGTCTGCAAAGTGGGAACAATTAAGTTATCCGCAATGTAGATGATTCTTAAATTAACCCACATAGGGACCGGACCCGTAGCCCAGTGGTTGGGTTCACGTGCTCTGCTTCGGGGGCCCAGGGTTTTGCCGATTAGGATCCTGGGCGTGGACCAAGCACCAGTCATCGGGCCATGCTGAGGTGGTGTCCCACATGCCACAAGTAGAAGGACCCACAACTAAAAATACACAACTATGTACCAGGGGGCTTTGAGAAGGAAAAATAAAATCTTATTAAACAATTAATAATAAATAAATTAACTCACGTAAAACAGTTAAAACCGGGCTTAGCCGTACTAAGCACTCAGTGAATGCCAGTAGCTTTTATGGCTTGTTTAACAAACAGCAATGGGGCATCTACTGCGTGCCTGATGCCGTGCCAGGCCCTGGGAACACAGAGGTGACCGAGACTGCCCCTGTTCCCGTCCCCGAAGAACAGATATTAAACCTACAAATAAATATGTGATGACAAGTATGACAAGGGCTGTGAAGAAAAATTTCAGAAACCATAAGGGCTATAAACGGAAGCCTGCTGTCAACCGTGGGGTGTGAGCAGAGTGCTCATGGAAGGTTTCTAACTAGCTTACCCCCTCATCACTCCCACACCAACCCATCTTACTCCTCTCTAATCTCCTCCTCTCTCCCCCACTTCGTTCTGTCTCAGCCACATTATCCTCCTTGCAGTTTCCAGAACACACCTGGCACATTGTACCTCAGGGCCTTTGCACCTGCTATTCCCTCTGCATGGAATGCTCTTTCCCTTGATGTCCACATGGCTGACTTACTCACATCCTCCAGGTCTTTGCTCAAAGGGCACCTTCTCAGGGAGGCCTTCCCTAGCCACCAAATGAAATTCACCCCCCCCACACACACACACACACACAAACACACTACACTGTATCACCCTTCCCTGCCTTATTTTTCTTCAGAGCCCGTGTGACCATCTGACATACTGAATATTTGACTTATTTTGTTTAGAAGGTCAACTCCACACAGACAGGGATTTTGTCCATTTTATTCTCTACTGTATCTGTAATGCCTGCTACTGTGCCTGGCACACAGTAGGGGCTTAATAAATGTTTGTTGAGAGAGTGAATAAGCAGGGGAGGGAAATGATCACATGTGCATTTTGAATCCATAAGCCCCTTAAGGTGCCCCGTGGCACATGAAATGGAAGGACTAAGGCTCGCAAACAGTCAGGAGCCAGTCAGCGGCTGCGGCTAGGGTTGTGGAGAGAACTGTGTGACTTAGTCCTCGTGACAGCCCTGTGCATGACATGCTTTTATTATCCCGTTTTCAGATGGAAAAGCAGGTTCAGAGAGGTGAGGCGAGTTGCCCAAAGCCCATTTTATTCCAGCTTCTGTGTGTCTATGTCTGTATGTCCGAGAGATTCTGGAGTGGATTTGGGTGGAGAAGGAAAGAGATTTTAGCAGGGATTAGAGACAAGAGCTCTGCTGATAGGACCCCAGGGCTCAGCCAGAGAGACGGGAGGCGGGAGGCTGGGGGCCACACCAAGCTTGTGACTTCCTTCCTAATCGCCTCACTTTCTTTCATTCATTCATTCATTCGATCATTCATTCGCTCATCACAGTTTCTCTGAGCCCCTGCTCTGTGCACGCCCTGTACTCGGTGGCACAAAGCACACAGCAGTGACCGGGACAGCCTCAGCCCTGCCCTCTAGGGGGTCACAATCCCTTAGGGGAGACAGACCCGGCTCCAGACAGGGAGGACCCAGAGTGGGCAGGGCTGTGATGGGAGTGGGCTGGGGCACAGACCTGACCTAGCTGTAAAGCCTTGGGCCCATTTTTCTCTGAGCCTCAGTTTCGTCCCCTCTAAAATGGGGATGTGATATCCACATCAACAAATGACATTTACTAGACAGCCGTACAAATGAGAATATACTTCCAAAGTCAGATAAAGCCTCTAAAAGTGGATCTCAGGGAGCTGCTAGAACTCAGAATGGTGGTGACAGTGGGAGTGGGGGTGGAGCCAGTTAATGAGGTTGCTGACTTGACCTTGAGCCTTAACTGAAGAATCGCACAATGGGAAAAGCTACACACACAGAGATGCTCCTTGCGCTGCCACGTACAAGAACAAACTGCAAAGGGTAAACACACGTGACGTCGGATGGTTGGGAGCAAGTCATGGTGACGCCTTCCATTTCAGAGGACTTGGCTGCATTTGGCCCCATCTGGCTGCTCACTCCTCTGCTTTCCACTTGCCTCCAATGATGGCCTCTATACCTGCAGCATCGTCTCCTCCACCGTGCCTGCCTCACTCCTGCTGCTCACCTTCAGGTCTCAAAGAGATGTCCTCTCCTCCAGGAAGCCCTCCCTGACCGCCCAGGCTGGGTCATGTCCCCTCTCTGGGCTCCCCCACCCCAGCCCTGGTTACTCTATTAAAGTGGGAGGGAGGACATCTTCAAACCAAGAAGATAATAAAATGAAATTAAGTATTGAACTTACATGTGCCAAGCACTGTGCTCAGCATCCTGCCACCTGCCGATGTCATCTCCCACTGTCCTCTCCCTAACCCACTCCTCCCAGCCACACTTACCTCCCGGCCCTTCCACCCAAGCTCCTGGCCTGCATTAGTCGGCGAATCTGTATAACAAATTATTCCCCAAATGTAACAGTTGACAACGACAGCATTTATCATCTCACGGGTTCCAGAGGTCAGGAATTGAATGAAGCTGAAGTTGTCCCAGCTCAGCAGGGAAAATGAGCCTCTGCTAAGCTCACCAGGTGGCTGCTGGCAGGATGCATTTCCTGGCTGGCTGTTGGCCAGGGGGCCACTCTCAGGTCCCTGGTGTGTGGGCCTCTCTGAGGGCAGCTGGCTTTATCAAAGTAAGAAAACCAGAGGAGACAGGGAGAGAGAAGTGAGCAAGAAAGAAGCTATTGTCTTTTTTTTTTTTTTTTAAAGATTGGCATCTGAGCTAACATCTGTTGCCAATCTTCTCTGTTTTTTTTTTTTTCTTCTTCTCCCGGAAACCCCCCAGTACATAGTTGTATATTCTAATTGTAGGTCCTTCTAGTTTGGCATGTGGGATGCCGTCTCATCATGGCCTGATGAGCGGTGCCAGGTCCACACCCAGGATCCGAACCAGTGAACCTGGAAGCAGAGTACATGAACTTAATCACTCAGCCACAGGGTTGGCCCTGAAGTCATTGTCTTTTATAACCTAATGCTAGAAGGGACAGTCCATCCCTTTTGCTGTATTCTTCCTTAGAATCCATCACTACATCAGCCCATGGTGAAGGGAGGGGTTACTCAAGGGGGTGAACACCAGGAGGCAGGAATGATTGGGAGCCATCTCAGAATGACTGACTCCAGGGGCCAGCCTCGTGACATAGTGGTTAAGTTCAGGCACTCTGCTTTGGCAGCTCAAGGTTCGTGGGTTTGGATCCCAGAGGCGGACATATGCACTGCTCCTCAAGCCATGTTATGGAGGCATCCCACATACAAAATAGAGGAAGATGGGTACAGATGTTAGCTCAGGGCCAATCTTCCTCACCAAAAAAAAAAAAAGAATGACTGACTCCTGGCCTTTGCTGCTCCATCTAGAAGGCTCTTCCCCCAGATCTCTGCATGGCTTCCTCCCTTACGCCCCTCTAGCTTTCCTCAAAGGTCCCCTCCTTAGAGAGGCATTCCCTGACCACCTTATTTAAATGTAATACTGCCTGGGCAGGCTGAATAATGATCCCCAAAGACCTCAAGGCCCTGATCTCTGGAACCTATGAATGTTCCCTTATATGGCAAAAGGGACTTGGCAGGTGGGGTGAAGTTAAGGATCTCGAGATATCCAGATATGCCCTAAATGTAATCGTGAGTGTCCTTATAAAGGGAGATTCGACAGCAGGACAGAAGCAGAGGCAATGTGACACTGAAGCAAGATGCTAGGCTGCAGGCTTTGAAGACAGAGGAAGGGAGCAGAGCCAGGGAATGTCAGGAATGCAGCTGAGAAGCCGGAAAAGGCCAGGCAGGAACCGAATTCTCCCTCACAGCCTCCGCAGGGAGAGCGGAGGGCGGCCCCGCCAACACCGTGATTTCAGCAGGTACAGCAGCCACAGAAAACGAGTATGTCTCCCATTTGGGCACAATATATCTACCTCTCCTGCTTTAGTTTTTTCCATAACAGTGAGCAGCATCTGATACAACGTATTTTTTGTTTGTTACTTTGTTTATTGTCTGTCTCTTCCACTAGAAGGTCAGCTGTACAAAAGCAGGAGCGCTTTATAACTGTTTCTTAAGGACAATTTCAAACGGACACAAAAGTGGAGAGAATAGTGTAATGAAGCCCCACATAGACTCAGCTTCATCACCATTCAACTCACAGCTGATCTCGCTTCGTCTACACCCCAACCACTGCTCCTCTCATCAGTCGATTATTTTGAGGCAAATCCCAGACACTGTATCAGTTCATCCAGAACTATTTCAGAAGGTATCTCTAAACGTAAGGACTCTGTAAAGACAACCACAGTATCATTAGCAGACCGCAAGAGGTAGTAATAATTGCTTAATAGCATCAAAGGTCCAGACAGTGCTTGAATTTGCGGGCAGAGGCCTTTGTCTCCCTGTGCACCTGTTCGCCTTTGCTACTTCATGTGGCAAAAAGGACTTTGCAAAGGTGAGTAAGTTAAGGATCTGGAGATGAGGAGATTACCCTGGATGATCTGGATGGCCCAATGTCCTCACAAGGGTCCTTACAAGTGAAAGAGGGAGGCCAGAGAAGGAGATGTGACAACGGAAGCAAGAGACGGGAGCGATGCAGGTACCGGCTTTGAAGATGGAAGGGGCCATGAGCCAACGCATACAGGCAGCTTCTAGAAGCTGGAAAAGGCAGGGAAAGAATTCTTCTTCCCTGGGGTCTCCAGAAAGGAACTCAACATGGCGGACACCTTGATTTTAGTTCTGTGAGACCCATGTTTTCCAGGCTGTAAGATAATGCATGTGTATTGTTTGAGCCTCCAAGTTTGTGATAATCTGTTACAGCAGCAATGGGAAACGAATACAGATTTTGGTACTGGAAGTGGGGTGCTGCTGTCACAAATACCTAAAAGTGTGGAAGTAGATTTGGAACTGGGCCATGGGCAGAGGCTGGAAGAGTGTTGAGAAGATAATGGAATTAGCCTAGATTGCCTCGAACAGACTGTTAGTAGAAATACGGATGTTAACAATTCTGCTAGTGAGGACTCGGAAAGAAATAAGGAGCGAGGTAGAGAAAACCTCTATCATCGTAGAGAAAACCAAAACCGTCATAAACAAACTGCTGGTGGAAATCCATGCGGCCTCTAGAAACTGGAAAAGGTGAGGAAACAAATTGTCCCCTACAGCTTTGAAAGGAACACAACCCTGACAACTCCAAGTTTGTGTTTAAGCCACCAAGTTTGAGGTCATTTGTCACAGCAATAATAGGAAATTAACATATCTCTGTTATGAGAAAGAGAGACCAGACTAGTGTAAACATGTACAAAATAAAGAAACCCAGAAGAAACAAACATTATACAGGAGGAAGGAAGAAAGCTACAAAACAAACATAAAAACACCTGTAACTGAAATTTTTTTTTTAGGTATGCTTTTTTTGGTGAGGAAGATTGGCCCTGAGCTAACATCTGTTGCCAATCTTCCTTTTTCTTTTCTCCCCAAAGCTGCAGTACATAGGTGTATATCCTAGTTGTAAGTCATTCTAGTTCTTCTATGTGGGACGCCACCACAGCATGGCTTGATAAACGGTGCCATGTCCGCACCCAGGATCCAAACCAGCAAAACCCTCGGATGCCAAAGCAGAGTGAACAGACTTAACTACTTGGCCACAGGGCCAGCCCCCTGAAATGTAAATTTTAATGGAAGGATTAGAAGATAAACTCAAGGAGACTTTCCAGAAAAGGAAAATCGACAAAGGGATGGAAAATAGTTATGAAAAGATAAGAAAATTGAAGGCTCAACCCAGAAGATCCAACATCCAAATGATAAAAATTCTAGAAAAAGAGAGCAAGAAAATGAAAGGGAAGAAATCAACACAGACATAAACAAGAAAATTTTCCAGAACCAAAGGGCCTGAATCTCCATATTGAAAGGACAGACTTAGGGTCAGAATGATTAATGAATAAAGACTACAATAAGGCAACTCATCCTGAAATTTCAGAACCAGAGAAAGAGAGAAGATCCCAAAAGCTTCCAGGAAAAAAAAAAAAAAGTAACTCAAATACAAGTTCAAAAGAAAGGGAGAATGGAAGCAAATCTGAGAGGAAATAATAAAGCAAGTAACCCCTGTTTTCCAAACTTGCATTCCAACTCAGGAAGCAAAGAGATTCACATCATAAGGGATATTTCTATTTCCAACCTAGACTTTTATACCCAGCCAAAATATAATAAAGCGAGAGGGTAGAAGGAAGATATGTTGAGTTGCACAAGAACTCAAAAATATTTACCTCCTCTTCACCCTTTTAAGGGATCAACTGGAGGATGTGCTCCAGCAAAACGAAGAGTCAACCAAGAAAGACAAAGTCATGGGCTCCAGGAAACAGAATCCAACTCAAGGACGTCCCAGGATAGCTAAGCTGAGGCCTAGAGAGCAGTAAGCCCCAATTCATGGAGGAGAGAGGAATTCAGGAGGGAGGAAACAATTTGAGCGTACTGTTAGGGGGACGGAATATCCAATGGAACACTTGAAAAATAGTAAGTACAGGTGCATACGAAATTAAGCAAGTGACAAAGGTAATTATTAATTCTCAAAAATCTGTCTGTGTAAGAGAGAAAATTGTAGTACGTTACGTGGCTCCACAGTGAAAATGAAGGGGAAGAAATCAACACAGACACAGGCAAGAAAATTTCCCAGAACCAAAGGGCCTGAAGCTCCAATTGAAAGGACATAATTGCAACATTATAAAAACTATTGATCGATATAAAAATTATGATATGAGGAGCCGGCCTCATGGCCGAGTGGTTAAGTTCATGTGCTCTGCTTCAGCGGCCCAAGGTTTCGCCAGTTCAGATCCTGGGTGCAGACACGGCACCGCTCATCAAACCATGCTGAGGCAGCATTCCACATGCCACAACTAGAAGGACCCACAACTAAAAACACACAATTATGTATCAGGGGGCTTTGGGGAGAAAAAGAAAAAATAAAATCTTTAAAAAAAAATTATGATATGATTTTGTTGGGAAGGGGGAAATGGGATTAGCCTAACAGAGCTCAAGCATCATCTACTGTACCAGGGAGTCAGTAGAGAATGTCTTCAACAGATAAGTCAAGAAGTAGCAATGTCTGGGGTGGGCCTGGTGGCACAGAGGTTAAATGCACACGTTCCACTTTGGCGGCCCAGGGTTCGTCAGTTCGGATACTGGGTGCGGACATGGCACCACTTGGCACACCATGCTGTGGCAGGCGTCCCATATATAAAGTAGAGGAAGATGGGCACGGATGTGAGCTCAGGGCCAGTCTTCCTCAGCAAAAAGAGGAAGATTAGCAGCAGATGTTAGCTCAGGGCCAATCTTCCTCAAAAAAAAAAAAAAAAGAAGTAGCAATGTCAACATATTATTTAGAGACATGAAAGAAAATAGCAGGAGAAACAGCTAAAGCAGCTGAAAAGAGGTGGCCTCTGGAGAGCAGACAGAAGAGTGGGGAGAGGGAACACAGACAACTGCTTTTTCTTGCTATAACCCCCTTAGTAATGTTTGGTTTTTAAAGGATATTCATGAAAACTGATGTGATAGAATTCAGATCTGTGGTTACCCCTGGGGAGGGGGACATGCATGCATTGACTGGGAAGGAGCACAGTGTTAGAGCTTCTGGACAATGGAAATGTTGTATACCAGCTCTTATCCAACAGAACTTTCTGGAATGATGAAACTGTTCTCTATCCTCACCCACTGAGCACTTGAAAAGTGGCTGGTGTGACTGAGGAACTAAACCCTTAATTTGTATTTAATCTCAATGTAAACAGTCACATGAGGTTGGTGGCGGTTGTACTGGATGTCGCAGACGATGACAATGCTGTAGCTTTATGATCTGTCAAAAAATACTCAGAAGAAATAAACGTTCGTGCTTTGTCAAAAATCTTCAAGGAGCAGATGATGAAATAAAGAAATGGGGCAGAAGCAAAGGAAAACCACTCTTCAGCGTTGTACCCTCAACAAGGCCACGTGGATTTCCATCAGATAAAGCCCTGTTGAGGACGACCTCACACACCGTAATTTCATCGCCACAAGGAAACAATCTACCATGAGCGAGAACCAGCAGATGCAACCAACCACAGGAGTAGAGGGCCCCACACTCAGACGATGGAATTATCAGACAGATACTATAAAAGTACTGTGCTTAAAAGGAACCCAAGCCATGAAAAAAGATCAAGACACTAAAAAAAAATAAATCAGGCGTATTTAAAAGAGGAAAGATGGATTTGCATAGGGGAAATGCCTTAGAAAGATTGCCATACAATATAATATAATATAATATAAGATAAGATAAGATAAGATAAGATAAGATAAGATAATAATGCCTTTTTAAGATTGGCTTGCCAAAAATAGTACCAAGGAGAAGCACTTATTAAGTCAGAAGGAATCAAAGAGGAGAAAGTCAATTTCTGTGCAAACTACCTTTATTTATAAAGAAAAACTTCCCCATTTTGGTATAAGACCAGTGCTGTGTGAAGGCACTTGATGGGGGGAGGTGGGGCTGGGACCTTGGGAGAGACCAAGGTGCCTCCCCTGCCCCAGAGGCTGCTGGGAGAGATGGGGGTGGAGGTGACTCCCGGGGAAATCCAGTGGAGGTGACCCATCCCAGGGTGGGATGGTGGGTTGGCTTGCTGTGAGGGAGGGGGAGGGGTTGCCAGTAGGAGTGGGTGGCACTTTGGACGGGATCTGATTTGGCAAATGGGTGTGTGGGGTCCTCTCTTGCCCCCAGTGATTCCCACCACAACCTCCCACCGCTAAGGCAGGTTTCTAAACTTAAGGCTGGGGCTTCTCCCCCCGGGGGCTTCCAGGGAAGCAGAGAGCTGGCAGCAAGGACCCCACCCCTGCAGGCCTTGGGGCCGGGGAGATGCGGCAGTCACGGAGAGGGAGGTGTGGAGCCAAGGCGGGCGGCTTCCTCCTGTCTCCCTGGGAAACATCCTCTCCCAGCTACACCTTATTCCTCTGAGGCTTCACCCTGGGGAAGAGCTGAGGCAAGACAGGGACTTCAGGCTCCAGGAGCTCGCGGGCCCCTTATTCCACCCCCAAATTTAATGCAGTCACCTGACGCCTCCAAGCACCAGATGCAGCCTTCCAATTACCAGCCCGTTGATGAAATGGAATATTCTGAGTCTCCCAGACGGCCTCTCCCTACCACCACGGCTATCCAGTTGGGATCCACCTCCATCCACCCCAAATTAAAAGGATCTTCTTCTCTCCTAGGAACAGAGATCCTGGTCTCCTCCCCTAACATAGCAGAATCTCCCTCAATTCTACCGTAATTTTACTAACCAATTCTTCCTCACCCTGTCCAATGCCTGTCACAAAAGTTTTCTCACCACCAGGCCTGTAATGGACAATTCTTTAACTTTTCCCTCGTCGTTCAGATGGGATTTTTCATTGCTCCCCATTAATATATTAAGGGATGACAATAAAAATATTTGGTTGAACATGAACCAGTCGACTTTTCTTTATCTCCCCCCATTACTATAATGGGCTTTTCCTCACCTCCCCACGATCGATAATGGACTCTTTTGACCCCCTCCCCTCCCCTATAATGGACTGTCCCTCTCGCCCCCTCTTCTTCCTCTGGCATCACCCCCTTCCCTAGAGGCCCGCACGACGTCTCTTCTGGGCTCACCCCGAAGTAGTTACGGGGCACGTAGCCCTCCTGGCCGTGCAGCGCGGCCCACCACCAGTCCGTCTCCTCCGGCCCGTCCCTCCGCAGCACGGTGACCGACTCGCCCTCGCGGAAGGACAGCTCGTCCCCGAACTCGGCACTGTAGTCCCAGAGCGCGTACACCACGCCGTTGTGCATCAGCCCCATGCTCTGCTCCACGTCTGAAACACCAAGCGGCCAGGATCGTGAGCGCCGGTCGAGGGGGACCAGGAACACTCAGGGGCACCAGACACACTGGGGACAGGGACGCGCCTTGGGATCTGGTGCCTGCCCTCGCTGGGGGACGAGACACCTGAGAACTCGTGTACCCCTGTCTGAAGAGGGGCGCTTGAGCTGGAGTCAGCTGCCGACACTGGCAGTCTCTGAAATTCAAGAACGCTGGGGTGCATCGTTAGGCCAACTCCCCCCGCCACCCCGAGGCAGGGTCAGTGGTCCCCACTCCCTCCTGTACACTGTGAAGTCCCCGCATCGCCCGCAGAGGTCCAGTCGCCTGCACCCCCCGCGGAAGTGGTACAGTCTCCATAAAGCTCTCAACCCCTCCTTCGGATGGTACAGCCCGACCCCTCCTCTCCTAAGTGCTCCCATCTCCCCCTTTGCAGATGGTGCAGTCCCCCCCGCCTCCCCCGCCCCCCCCCCCCCCAAGTGATAAAGTCTCCGAAGAGGATGTAACAACTTCTCCAGAAGGTCCAGCTCACTCAAGCCCCCCGACCCTTAAGTGGTAACATTTCCAGCAAGGATTTAGCCCCATTCCCAGATGGTATAGTCCACCACGTTCCCCCTCCTTAGTGGTTCAGTCCACTGGGGTCCAGTTTCTCCTCCCCTCCCCACCGGTGCTGTCCAATCTCTGTTTCGCCCTCACTGAACTCTCCTCTTCGGAGCAGTGATCCTCACATCTCCCAGGCTCGACCTACCTGTGACAAAGGTGTAATGGCGCCATCCTCACACTCAAAGGTTACAGCCCGCCCCCTCTTCAGGGGACGGCCTGCTTCCCGCCCAGCGATCCAGGCCCCGTCTGCCCAGCTCACCGGAAGGCAGTTGCTACAGCCCCACGGCTCTCACCCACCTCCTGCCAGGGGTGGCACAGCAGGCTGCCACGGAGCCCCATTGGGCTCTCCTCTCAAATACACTGTCCCACCCCCAGTTCCCGCAGTCTGCCTTTCTCCACCTCTGCGAAGTTCCTAACTCCCCCTAGGGTGCAATTCGCCCCTCCAGGTGTGCAATACAGACCCTACCGCCCCACGGGGCAGCCTGCCTCGTTCCTCCCATCGCCAGCCTAGGTCATGTGGCGCCCCTGCCGGAGATAAATGGTACAGCCTCGTGTCTCCCTCCAAGTGGAAGAGTCCCCAGGCCCGTCCCCAGAAGCCACGGCCTGCTCACCTGCCGGCTGTATGGTACTGTATCTCCCACAGGTAAGCACAGCCGCCCTGCCCAGCCTTACGCCAGGTAGATGGCATAGTCGGAACGTCCAACCCCGCCCCCCAGGTGAGAAAGCGGATGAAGGGCGAAATCTCCACGACCACCGTTCTCCCCGCAGGTGTCCAGCCTGCGGTACACCCCCGTGTCCCCCTCTCCCTCGAAGGTGAAGATCCGTTCCCCCCGCACACCTTGCTTGCACCTGCCGCGTGGGAGATCCAGTCCCCCAACCTGGCGGGCGCTCCATCCCGCAGCCCCCTGCTCTGCGATGCGGCCACATGGTTGGCACAGCCCCCACGTCCTCTCCCTCCTGAGTGGCAGTCTGCCGCGCCCTCCCCCCAACACTTGCCAGCTGGGCGGCTCCGTCCCCACGACCCGCTCCCCCAGAGGTGGCCCAGTCCCGCCTCGCCTCGCACCTGCCAGGTAAGTGGCGCAGTCCGCGTAACCCTCGCGGTAGGGGTCGCACTTCTCGATGGCGGTGGCGCCGTCGCTTATGGTGGTGGCGAAGATCGCCGCGCCGTGCTGCACCAGCGCCGTGCAGATGGCCGTGTCGTTGCACGACGCCGCGCAGTGCAACGGTGTCCTAGGCACGGGAGGCGTGCGTGAGCCGCGCGTTCGCCCGCGGGGCCCCAGGCCGCCGCGCGCTCCCCGCCCCACGCCGCCCCGCCGGGCAGGGCTCACCAGCCGTGGCTGTCGGGGGAGTTGACATTGGCGCCGGCCGCGATGAGGAAGTCCACGATGGGGTAGTTGGCGCCGCAGATGGCGTTGTGCAGGGCGGTGATGCCCTCCTCGTTGGGCTGGCTCGGGTCGTTCATCTGGGGGTGGGGGTGGAGCCGGGGGACCAGGAGGCTCAGTCCCGCGGCTGCCATCCCGCGCCCGCCGCCCCCAGCCCGCCAGCCTGCCCCTTGGCGGCGCTCACCTCCTTCACCGCCTGCTGCACCACCTCCAGCTCCCCGGTCAGCGCCGCGTCCAGCAGCAGCACCAGAGGGTTGAGGCGCGCGCGGCGGGCCTTGCGCGGGGAGCCCACCTTCCGCAGCACGGAGCGCATCTCCTGGGAGACAGGGCGGAGAGGGGTGGGGCGGGCTTCAATGACTTGGAGGGATTATCAATTCCCCCATTACTCAGAGTGGGAAACACAGACTCAGGGACCATGCGGCAGCTACACCGGGTCATCCAACTAGACAGAAGGAGGGCTGCGAGGGAACCCAGGGAGGTCCAGAGCCTGAGTCCAGAGCGCCAGGAGGATGGGGCGCCTCGGTTCCGCAGCCTCCGGTTCCCTCCAACAGTCAGGGCGCCCGTTGATTTTGCAATGCTGCGCCCTGAGACGCGAGAGGAACCTGGAAGACCCTGGAACTGATGATCGTGCAAGCCAGATATTCAACCCATCCACAGTCTCATTTCTTTTATAAAAAATAAATGGTATGAAGCACGCATGACAAAAATGTTACCAAGTGTTCATTCCAGATGGTTGGAATTAGAATATTTATCATATTACTCCTTGTGCATTCTTATTGTTGATTTTCAAGTGCCCTCCTGCAAGGCTGATTTATTCTGAGCACGTAGCATTCAGGATTCTGGTCTTGGCTGTCCGTGATCTCAAGATTCTAGAATTCAGAGATCTCAAGAGCCCAAGAATTTCAAAATTCTCCCATGCTCAGTTATTTCAAGTTTCCAATATGTCCTGAGTCCGGAAATGCTGTTGTGTCATTTCAAATTGCCAAGGACCCAGGACATTACGTCCCCAAGATTCTGTGATTGAGAACTTTAATATTTGATGGTTAGGATTTCACGCCAAAATATTGGGAGGAAATACTCAAAATGTTAAGCACGGTTCTGAGTGCTGTCATTTTGGCCTCTTGATTCCACTTTGATCTATTTCCTCCCAGTTTCTGTGGTCTTTGTGTATTCCTTTCCAGTGGGAAGTGTTCAGTGAAAATATAATCCTGTTTTACAACACGTTAGTGCACTAATGTGTGATTTTATGATTCAAGTGATAAGAGTCTCTAATTTTCAGTTGTGACGGCTTCAAGAATCAGTAACAACCAGGGTCTGTGTTAGTAACTTTTAAATTCTAAGATCCTGTTCTTCAAACCTCCAGGGCTCCAGGATTCTGAAATGTCACTGTTCTGAGGTGGGGGTGCCAGGACTGAATTCTTGCATTCTGTGAGTTTTCAGGTTTCTCTGTGGCTGGGACTTTGTGCCACTTGACCATTTCAAGACCATTTCTTCCGTTCTTGATTTCAAGACCCTGAGCCTCAACATTTCTTGGCTCCACCCTCGAGAGGGCCTGGGAATAGGCATTTTGGGGTGTCTACCTGGCCCCCATTTCTTCCCTGGGAATTGTTCTCCTCCCTCTGTCTACCCACACTGAGCGATCAGGACTGTTTCATGTGACTACACTCCCCAGCCCAAGGCAAAATGCACTATATTAATATATTAATCCTCATAGCAACCCTATGGTTATTCTCACTCCTCTTTTACAGATGAGGAAACGGAGGCCCAGAGAGGTTAAGTGTCTTGCCTAAGGTTGCACAGCTAAGTGCTGCAGAGCTGGAATTTGAACCCAGGCAGCCGAGCTCTGCAGCTGGTTCACTTAACCACAACACCCACAGCCTCAGAGACCAGAGACGCACTCTTGAAAATTTGAATGAAAGCAGCTCTGAGTGGAGTCAGAGGACGCCATGGACTTGAACTGAGAGGTCACTGTGAGTCAGGGCTGGGTGGGCCATTTCTAGCCATGGCCCGGGTGGCTGAGATGTCAGAGGAGAGAGCAGATCCCCAGAGGAGGCAGACCCGAGATCCTGTATGGCACCCGGGGAGAGAAATGGTGATTGCCTTGACTCAGGCAGGCTTTCCAAGTCCCAGAATAAACCCACTGTCATGCCAAGACGCAGTCACCTCCAAGTTGTAAGACTCCGAGATTCCTAAAGGATGCCCTGGGGGGCAGGTTATCGGGGAGGAGCAGAGAAAGTCTCTGTGCAGCCAAGACTTCCAGATGCCCCTCCATATATACTCTCCCTTGCTTCTGAGGATGGGCACACCTAGATTAAGGACTACATTTCCCAGGCCCCCTTGAGGCTGGGTTCCTGGCCAATGGGATGTGGCAGATGGGATGTGTGCAATTTCCAGCGGTCCTCAAAGGGAAGGGTCACTCCCATATGCTAACTGATACACCCCCCGTTTCCTCCTATGTTACTTACCATGCTCTGCGGCTGCTCTGGTGGGCTGCTCTGGGGTGGGGCCGGGGGTGGTATGGGAGCTGGTGGGGCAGGAGCAGGGGGCCCCGCCCTGGCCTCAGATCCCTCAGTGATGGGGGACAGCTCGGGCTCAGGCCCCCCAGGCCCGCCGTGCCGATGGAAGAGGCGGTTAATGATCTGCTGGTATTGCTTCTTGTGGGTGGGAGGCAGGGCTACAGCAGGGCTCTGCTCCATGGAGCCCCTGCGTTTGAGGGGCCGGGGAATCTCCGCCAGCACCCGTGCCACCTCCTCCAGCTCAGGCACCGACTGTGCCTCAGGCGGCAGCGCTGGCTGCAGCCGTGTGGGGCTGAGGGGCCGAGTTACAGCGCCTTCATCTGCATCGCCAGCCTCCAGCACTGGCGTCAGCAGCCCCTCCAGCTCTGGCTCAGGCTCCAGCTCAGCGGGTGGTTTGGGGGTGCCTAGAAGGATCAAGAGCCCCATCAGAGGAGGGTTCCCTGGGCGACCCCCAAGACTCCCTCCCCACAACTTCCAGGACCCAATTTGCTGTGTGACCTCAGGGAAGTTCCTTGCTCTCTCTGAGCTACACTTTGCCTGGGCTGTGAATAATATACAATGATGACATCTCCCATGAGTCAAGCACTTACATGTACTCGGCACTTTCCGTGCCTGTCCTACTGAATTCTCACCACTACCTTGTGAGGTAGATCTGGCTATCATCTCCTTATTACAGAAAGGGAAACTGAGTTCAGAGAGGGCAAGTCAGTTGCCCAAAGCCACACAGTTGGGATCTGAACTCAGTTCTATCGGACTCCAGAATCTGTGTGCCTACCATCATGACAGACTAGACTTTCTAAGATTCTAAGAATTTCCTCTCCTAACATCTTGGGCACAAAACTCCTGCTGGGACCAGAATCTTGGTGCTTGATGCTCTTCTTATTTCTCTCTATCAGAGCTTCTAAAGCAGGTAGAAATAATGATGACTCCCAATACATTATTCCATTGAATGCCCATCATAATCCATGAGGTAGGTATTATCAATCTCTCTTCACAGATGAGAAAATGGAAGCTCAGAGAGGTTAACTAATTTATCTGGAGTTACACAGCAAGTCAGTGGTGGAGAGGGGCTCAAAACCCACTCTGCTTAACTCCAGGCCCTGCACCGGTCTCACACCAAAAAATATTAATAGTTATTATAACTAACATGACAGCTATCAAGGGCTTACTATACATCAGGCTCTATTTTAAGGACTGCATATGGATTAAGTAATCTAACACCGTATCCCGATAAGATAGGTTCTATCATCATTCATCTTTTATGCTGAAGGAAATTGAGGTCCAGAGAGGTTAAGTGACTTGCCCAAGGTCACACGGCATGGAGCTAGGCAGTCCGACTCCAGGGTCCATGCTTGACTGCTGCACTATCCCTGGTTCCTAAGCAAATTCCCAAGCTCATCTGGCCTAGCTGTCTGCAGGGGCAGTGTCTGCACACAGGGGTTTGGCTGTGATGGCTTCCTCAACTGGTGTGGTCCCAGCCATTTGTCCTCCCTTCCCCAAGCCCTCTGGGCCCCCCACTGCTGACTCACCTTCGCTCACAGGGGACCAGGTCTGTTGGGAGGGCTGGGGGGCTGGGGCAGGGGGTTGAGGCTGGGACTGAGGCTGAGGTTGTGGTTGGGGCTGAGATTGGGGGGGTAGCTGGGGCTGGGGGGGCGCCTGGGGCTGGGGAGGGAGCTTGGGCGGGGGAGCTCTGGAGAAGATGGGGGAGCCAGGGAGCATGGCCCTGCTGGCCCCATGCTCCCAGAAGGCGTTCTGCAGCTTGAATATCATGCTGAGGGGGATGGGGCGCTGGCGGGGGGCCGCGCGGGGCTGGGGGCTGGACGGAGGCATGGGGATGCGGCTGACAGGCTGCCAGCTGCGGGGCAAAGTGCCTGATGGCCCCGCGGAGCCCAGCGATCGGCGGTAGCTGCCCACATCGGAACGCCTGTCGTTGGCCAGAGGGGAGACCTTGTAATTGCGAGGCAGGGTGGCGCTGGTGAGGTTGTCCTGGGGCAGAAAGAGGGAAGGAGGGAAAGACGAAGGGGCTCAGGTGGGAGCAAGATGGGGATAAAGGAACAGTAAGGAAAGGGGGCGGGGAGGAGGGAGGAATGGGCAAAAGGGGAGAAGGGAGAGGAGGGGAGGGAAGCCAGAGGGAGTGAGGGAGCGGAAAGAGAGTCAGGGAGAAGGTGGGACCCAGGGTAAAGAAGGAAGAGCGTGGGGAAGGGCACGGAAACTGAGGGCGAAGCCAGGAGGGAGAGACTGACCCTGATCCCGCTCCCAGCCCTTGCCCACCAGCCCCTCCCCAGCCGCCCCTCACCTTGCTGGAGGCCCCCAGCCCGTCCAGGCTGCTTTCTCTCCAGGGCAACAGCTGCGGGCCCGGCGAGGAGGGCCGCGCAAAGACATCCAAGCCTGCGAAGGGGGAATCATTAGGGTCTTGGGGGGGGGGGGGTGCTTTCCTCTGCCTCCCCCACTCCCCCGGCCTCCCATCACTCACGTTCATAAGTCCCTGTCTGCGAAGACTTCTTCTCGTAAGCCACGTCCAGGTCAGACTCGTTCCAGGCTTTGGGGGGCCGCCGGCGCAGCGTCAGGTCGTCTGGGGAGAGGGGGTGAAGGGGGGATAAGGGGGAAGGCTGGTCCCGGCCGTGCACCCCTCCCACCCCCCAAGTCCGGCCCCCTGGTTCACCTTGCGCGCGCAGAGGCGGGGCGAAGGCGCTGCCGCCCGCGCCCAGCAGGGGGCCCCCGAAGGCCGCCGGCCCGTCGTAGCCCGAGAGCGAGGGGCGCGGCGAGGGCCCCCGCTCGGGGAAGAAGGCCTGGGGCCCCTCGGCCAGGGGGCTGCCACGGGGGGAACCGGCGCGGCCCAGGAAGTCGAAGGGCGCGGGGGAACCCTGCTGGCGCAGCGGGCCCCCGCCGGGCCGCGGAGAGGGCGCGCGGCCGAGGGAGCTGCCCGCGCCATCGAAGGCGCGCTGCCGGGGCGAGGGCGCGCGGTCCAGGGTGCCGTAGGCGTCCGGCTGCAGGTAGAGCGGGGTGCGCGGGGGCGAGGGCCGGCCCTTAGGGGACAGCGGGCTGTAGTGCAGAGTCGGGGCGCTCTCGGAGCGTCCGAACGAGGTGTCTGCGCCGTCGGTGATCGTCTTTCGGGGGGACCCGCGGCTGCCGAAGGGGTCAAGGACCGGGCTGGAGCTGTACCGGGACAGCTGTGGGGAGGCCTGGATATTGAGGGGTCAAAGGAGACATTAGTAGAGGCGTTGGTAGGTGATCAAAAGAGGTCATCAAAAATCAACTAAGGGGAGTTGGAGTGGGAGATTAACGCACGGGGAGCCCAGGTGAGGGGTGTTGGGGAGAGTCCTGAAACCGGGGCTGAGGCTAGCCCATCCAGGGCCTTTGCGCCGCTTAGAAAAAGGCCCCTTTCCTTCCGAGGGTCCCATTGGATGTCCACTTCCACCTGGTCCCTTCTTTAGAGTTCCCTTCAATAGCGCACCACTTGCACACCTCTGTGGAGCAGCCCTGCCTGAACTCTGGGCGTAAAGAAGCTGGCTTTGGGGACTGGGGGGGGGGGGGGGGGCGGGCCCCCCCGGGGGGGGGCTCCGGCCTGCGAGCCAGGAGGCGCCGGCGAGTCGGACCACAGCGACTCCAACTGCTTGGTCAGTTCGTCCACCTTGGCTGCCGCCGTGTCCAGCTCCATCTGCTTCAGGTCCATGTGCTTCATGGCCAGAGCTGCGCGGGTGGGAGTGGCGGTAAGGACCAGGGCCCCGCCTCTGCCCCTCGCCAGCCCCGCCCCGGCCAGCCCCGCCCCCTCCCTTGCTCACACTGGAAGTTCAGGTCCAGGAGGTCCCGCGCGCTCTGGAACGCCTCGCTGTCCATGGTGCCGGCCGGAGCGGGGCGCCTGCGCTGCGGGGACAGACTTCTTAGACGGCGCCCTCCAGACCCCGCCCGCAGAGCTGGGCGAGGAGGAGCCGGGCAGCGCTTTTACTTTCCTAGTTCCTTCCACTGGAAGCGCTACGCTCCTCCACTTCCCGGGCTGGGAAATGCCAGCTCCTTCAAAGTCCTCTTGGAAGGCTCGGGACAATTCACTCTCTTTACGTGGCTTCTTGCCCATCTCTCTATCTCAGCCCTAATAAGACTTGAATCATCCCTTCAATACCCATTGATCACCTACTATGTGTCGGCACTGTAGTGCACAGAGGATGCAATAATAACTATCCATTACTGAATGCCTACTAGGGATCAGGCAGACAGTGTGTTGGATGCTGGGGGTAGTTTTTAAAATAATAATTGTGCTGCCAACGGTGTGTCAGGACCTGTGCTGGTTGCTTGAGGGTCTAATGAAATAAAACCACCATTTATTGAGGGGCCACTGCCTCCGAGAATTGTGCCAAAGACTTTACACCCGATACCTCATTCCAAGGTTAAAACCGCCATGGCAGTCAAGAAAGTGGGGCTCAGAAACATTTGTTCAAATTCACCCTGCAAGAAGTCAGCATAGTAGGTTTCCCATCAGATCGAACTTGTCATTCTGGGTCATCTCCATCAGACTGGAGGGGCCCCAGAGGGCAGGGACCACTCGGCTTCCTCTCCCCAGAGTCCCCACCCAGACGAGACCTGGTTTGCACAGACTCAGCATTAACAGGAACAACAGGGAGGTGGCCACGGGTGGCTGGCCGCTGTGGTCACCGGCCCAGTGGGAGGGAGCCAGGCCACCAGGAACCGGTCAGGCCAGCATCCCCATCCCATGGCAGCCACCACACCCATCAGCTCTGCCACCTCCCCGGCTACACCGACCTCTCAGCTTTGGCTGGGTGGTGCAGGCGTGGGCCGCGGGGCGGGCGGGGGCATGCTGCTTCCTGCCTGTGTCTGGGGAAACTCAGAACAGAACCTGTTGGGGCTGGTGGCTCATCTGGGTGTGTTGGGAGCGTGTGACCTTGGTGATGATGAGTCCGCTCCACTCCTCGGGCCTCAGTTTCCCCAAGAATGAAAGGAGGAGGCAAATCGGCTATTCTGAGAGGTCTCTTCAATCTCTCGGAGGCCTCGATTCTGAAATTGTAAGGACTCTGAGGTTGTAAGTGAAGTTCTACAGAGCCTAAAACTCTCAGCTTGAGAGTCTATTGTTTGCAAGTGCTGGGTCTAAGACTCTATCTTTGGAACATTCTAGAATTCTGCAGGTTGGCTAGCCTAGATTTCTCCATCTCCATGCACCATTCTATCTACCGCAGGATTCCACTGTCAGAAAAGTCTAGGTGAATGCGGGGCATAGTGGAGTGGCTAAGAGCAAGAGTTAAGAAGCCGGACTTCCAGGGTTCGGATCTGGCCGCATCACTGTCCGACCCTGATAAGAGGGCCGCTCGGTCTGTAAAATGGGGACATATAGTAGGCCACCTTGGAGGACTGTCGTGAGGACCCAACTGGCCAGACGGTGCCAGAGGAACCACAGCTCTGAGAACTGAGTCTCAGAAAGCGGGGACTACAGGAATGAAAACTCGGCTTTCAAAATCCGAGACACCCAGGAAACACTCTGCAAGTGTCTGTTAAAATATAAAAGGGAACCATCCCATGCAGCGTCCAGGGCCAGCATTCTGACAGCGGGCGGTTCTTGGGGCATTTCAAGACTTCCCAAATTCTAAGACTCTCAGATCCCACGCTGACATCCTCTGGCTGCAAAGGAAATGCCAGACCTGGGCGTGGGGCCGGCGCGGGCGGAGGGGGGTCGGGGCCGCCAGGGGGCGCTCCGGGGCACGGCCCGACCCCAGCCCGGCGGGCGGACCGCGCCTGAGCTCAGCCCCCGGGAATGCGCGGCGGGCCCGGGCAGGTGCGGCACCTCCGGCGGAGAGGAGCGCGGGCAGGGCGGGGCGCGGGGGCGGCCCGGGCCGCGCCTCTGCTCCCTGGCCCCTGCCCTCCGCCCCCAGGTCCTCTCCGCCGGGCTCCGCTCCAGCCCCAGCCTCTGCTCCCTCCTCCCCTCCACCCCTAGATCTCCTTCCCCGGTTTCCTGGGCACCCGAGCCAGGTTAAGCATCCCGGGGGGCTCCCTGGAGGAATCATCCTCAGTAGGAACCGTGTCAGAGCGCCAGGCTGGGCTGGGAATACCCAACTTGGAATCTGACAGTTCTGACTTGGTTTCCCCCTCTGTGGACGTCTGTGGAATGGGCTATTCAGCTTCTCTGTGCCTCAGTTTCCTCGTGTGTGTAATGGGGGAATTAACACCTTCACCTCAAAGGGGTGTGAAGTTTGAGTGACATAATTTATATTGTGTTTAGAATAGTGCAGAGCGTGAAATAAAGTTCACACCTATAGGATCCTTAATGACCGGCCTTCCTTGGCTGGTCATTAAGATAACCCAGGGTCTCGAACGGACTGAGGGCTCAAGACCCAAAATAATTTCTTTTCCCCTAAAAGGGCCCTGTAAACTCTTCCTGAGATTCCTAAAAACCCTGAGTTTTGACCTCTGGTGACACTACTTCCTGACCCCTAAATTTTCCCCACACATTCCTGAGTTCTGGCCAGTGGTCATCCCCAATACTTTAGGCACAGGGGCGTGGGGAGCCCTGGAAGATTCCAGACAGAAGGTGGCAAAAGCTCAGGGTGTGGGCTGTGCTTGCTCTCCAGCCTCAGTTTCCCCGCTGGAGTAGGGAGAAGGCATTCCCTAGGGTGGGGTCACCAAACCTCATTGCAAGCGACACCCTTGGGCAGTTGCCTGAGACTTCTGTAGACAATGGGAACCATCCCGTGTACCTGCCAGCCCTGAGCCTGGCACGCTGTGAGTTCTGTCTTGGCAGCCACAGTTATTATTTTTAATTTCATCTCGGGCCATCACCCAATGCCCTTCAAGCTCAGACATTAGGAAGTTCTTCCTTCTCTCAGCAGAACCCCCTCTTCCCCCCCCCCCCCCCCACTTTTTAATCCTCTCACATGATGCATGGGGGTGGAGAGAAGGGGGAGACAGACAGAGGGAGGGGCCGGGCCCTGCCCTCCCCCAACTTCAAGGACAGGCACACCTCCAGAATTAGAGTCCGTGCCTCCCTTATCTCCCACTACCTCGGGTCAGACACATGGGGGCGGAGGTGACATTTCTCATCGCAGGGTCAGGGAGAGGAGCCCTGAGAGGGAGAAGGTTAGTCAGAAAATCTGGTGGGAGTGGATGGGATCTCGTCCCCCAGGGAGCTGCAAGGGGAAAGGGGGGCCAAATCCTGACCCCCAACTCTGCTGCCTATGTGACCTCTAAGGCTCAGTTTACCCTCTTCCTCTCTGTGCAATGGCTGTATAGGACCCAGCCATGCCAGCCTCCCAGAATCCAATCCCACCTTCTGGAATTCTGCCCTGGGTTCCAGAAGGTCCTCAGCGAAACCCAGATATTTCCCACCTCCACGGGACAATCGGAGGCTGCCCCCCGCCCCCGCCAGGGGGCGCCCTGGGGCGGAGGTCCCTCCTCTGGTTAGGCAGGTCTGACGCCCCGGTTAATGACATGTTGGGGATCGCGCAGCGGCACACAGGAGGTTGGAGCGCTGCCCCGGTTCCCCTCCCTTGCCCCCACCCCAGATCCGGAAAGGAGGGGGAGCGCCGGGATACAGCCTCCGGGGGGACCCCGGGTGCTCGTCCTGCTCCATTTCAGGGGCCCAGATTCCACTATCCCCACCCCACTCCTAATTCTTCTCGGAGACCTAGAGCCTCGGGCGAGAAGGCAGCTGGAGGGTGGCAAGGGTGGCCGTCCCTTCCACGGCCGCAGCAGTCTGAGCCTCCCATTTCTGCCCAAGACTCAGGGATCCGATACCCCAGTTCTACTCAAGGACTCAGACTTCCGAGAGCCCCCAATTCGAGGGACTCAGGAGTCCCAGCTCCAAAGTTTCCCCGGGACCAAGGCGTGCGAACCCTCCACTCCAAGAACTCAGGCGTCTGAGCCCCCTTTCCTTCTGCCCAGTAAATGAGGCATCCGAGTTCTCGCCTTCCCAGCACCCTGGCGTCTGCGCACCCAATTCCGCCCGGGGACCTGGCGTCCGAGTCCACTCCCAGTCCTCCCAGGGACGCGGGTGTCGAGCTCCTTCAGAGCCGCTGGACCCCAGGGCGGGTGGAACTCACGGATCCGGGGCAGATCCTGGCATCGGGGGGCTTCCTCCGGCTCCGGCTCTGGCTGCGGGGAGCGGAGGATGGGGCGGGGCAGGCGCCGGGAACAGGTTAGACGACGTGACTCCCGCTGGAGAGAGGCGGGTCCCGGAGGGGAGGGGGAGCCGGGGTCGCCTTGAGTACCTTGGGACTTGTAGTCCCGGAGGAGTAGGACGCAGACTGAGACATTCCCATTTGGACTCACCCAAAGTCCATTTCACAGACAGGAAGGGCGAGGTCCGGAAGCCGAGAGTGACCTGGCCACACAGTTAAGAGTTCAGACTCCCACCTCGCTGTGGCTGCAGGAGGCGGACTCCCGAGTCCCTGCCCCACCCCTCCAGGCTCAGTTTCCCCTTTCTTGAGTGATGATTTGGATGCTACCATAGGGGTCGAAGGTTAGAGGCCCGGGGAGACTCACATACCCCGCCCCTAAGGTGAGAAAAGCGCCTTGATAAATCAGTATCCCCTCGGGTCTCTGAGCCTCAATTCCCCCGTCGGTAAAAAGGGCGACTCGGATCTTTACTGGACTTCCAGCAACAGTCCCCAAAGTCGGAGACTGGGACTACAATCCCCAGCAGCTTCCGCGACGGACATCGGGCGCCTCCCCGCCTCGCCTCCTCTGGGAATTGTAGTCCCGGAGCCCGCAGGGGCGGCGCCCGGGGTTCTCGCCCACGCGCGGGAACTGCCTGGGGACCCCAGGCCGAGGGAACGCGTCCCCTTCCCCTGGTCCTCTCCGTTCTGGGAAGTCGCTCCCTCCCTGAGAAGGAGGGCGTCCCAATTCTGGAGTAGGATCCGAAATCTCGGCAGAGGGGGCGGGAAGCGGCGCTGACACACTGGCCAGGAATGCAGTCGGGTCGCCCTGTCTAGCCGCTGTCCGCGGCTGCACCCGCCGCCCCACGCCGTGCGGTCCCTGTGGAAAGGGGCGTGCGCGTGTCCCCCAAGTCTGCGTCCACGTGCCGCTGTTTACACGCGCCCCGGGGCAAGGAAGGGGCTCTGCTCCGGACTCCTACTCCCTCTCCCTTCCTCAAAGCCTTCGAGAATGTCCCCCACGCACGAGACTAAATCCTCCGGGGCATCTACCCGTCTCATTTGATCCACACGCCCCGCCCCTTAGTGCGCACCACCCCACGCGTGTCTAGCTCGGGAGTCTAGAGGCTCCGCCCCGGGACCCGCAGGCCCCTCCCCCTATGTTTCCCGCTCCCCTGCAGCCCAGAAGCCCCGCCCCTCGGGAGGAATGACCCCCCCATTCCTCCATTTTCCATCTCTCACTCATATTCTGAAATTCCCAGGCATCTAGGCCTCCCCAGAAGGAATTCTAACACTGAAAGCACAGCCCTACCAACCGCGACTCTTACCTGTCTCTTTAAGAATTTCAGACCAATCGATCTTCCTGTCTCTTTAAGAGCTGGGTCCTAGCAATGTGGCTGCCCCTTTAAGGCGACGTTGGAGCAAAGAATGTCAGAGAAACCGGGGGGAGACCCGCTGGAACCTGATGCGGTTCTAACTTCCGCCCGACAGCGCATCCGCTGCTTTCGGGAGCAGATTTTCGAGCAAAGACGTCTGCCTTGGTTGTCTGCTCTGCACAAGTGGAAATTTGCCCCAATTGTGCTCCTAGAGCGAGCGGGCTCCGAGCGACATCCCCCGCGCGCCCGGCCACATGGGCGCTCCCGGAGGAGCCCCCGCCCCCTTGGTTCCACGTGGTCGGCGGCTGGGCCGGCGGAGCTCCGGCGGCGGGGTCTGCGGGTGGCGTGGGTCCCGGGATGGCGGGCGCTCCGGCCGGCGGTGAGATGCTTCCGGGCGGGCCGATGGGGTGCAGGGAGCTGGCTGGGGGAGGAGAAAGGGGCGCTCGAGAGCGTTAGGACAGAAAAAGGGACATCGCCGGAGACAGGACCTGCGGAGACTGTATCCCCCCGGGGGGCGGGCGGTTCAGACGGAGAGGGAGTATCTTGGGGGGGACTACCGGTGGGGAGAAGGGCGCGCCCAGGGGATGGGTCGGCGGAGCTAGGGGCGCCTCTGGGGAACAGGCGGCAGAGAGCAGGGACCTGCTGAGGGGATGGGGATGCTCAAGAGGTTGGGACCAATGGACGACAGGCGTCCTGGAGGAGTGGACCGGCAGGAAGGTGTCGACAGACCCCGTTTCCCCTTCTGCAGGTGCGGCTCGGTTTTCTTGTCCCCCCAACTTTACCGCGACGCCCCCAGCCTCAGAGCCCACTCGTTTCTCCTTGGAGGCGTTGACGGGCCCGGATGTAGAACTGTGGCTTATCCAGGCCCCTGTGGACTTCGCCCCAGACTGGTGAGTGGTCCCACTCCCGGGGCTGGACTTGGGGGGAAATTTAGAGAGGCTTTCCTGAGGAACCCAGAAATGCTGCTGCTCAGCTCTTTCCCCCTGTCCCGCGAAGAGAATCTGATCAAGCTTCTGCCCTCCCCCTTTCTCCCTTCAGCCTCAACGGGCGGCTTGTGCCTCTTTCTGGCTCCCAGATCGTGAAGGGCAAGTTGGCGGGTAAGCGGCACCGCTACCGGGTCCTCGGCAGCAGTGGCCCCCAGGCTGGAGAAGCAACACTGCTGGCCCCCGCAACGGAGGGAGGAGGGGGCCTCACCTGTGCCCCAGCACCCCAGGGCAGGCTAAGGATTTTTGAGGGTCCCCAAGAATCCCTTTCAGGATTCTTGGGGACCATCCCAGCAAGCCCCCCGCCACAGATCCCCCCTGGCCTGAGGCCTCGGTTCTGTGCCTTTGGAGGCAGCCTGCCGGTCACAGGGCCTGGGTCGGCCTTGGCACTGAGGTCACCAGCCTCGGGGAAGAGGAAAAAGAAGAGGCATATGCCAGAGGCCTCAGTTCCTCAGGAGGCAGTGAATGGGCATGGGGCACTGGAGGTGGACACAGCTTTGGGGTCCCCAGAGATGGACGTGGGGAAGAAGAAGAAGAAAAAGCAGCAGCTGAAAGAACTGGAGGTGATGGAGCCGGTGGCAGCAGAGCCCGCGGCTGAGATGTTGGAACCTCTGGGAGTGCCATGTCCGTTCACCACCAAGAAGAGAAAAAAGAAGCCCAAAGAGGCAGACATGGTCGAGCCAGAAATGGGGCTGCTGGAGCCAGAAGAAAAGACAGGGGAGCTGGAACTCATGGTTAAAACTGAGCCTCTGGAAGAGACGGTGCTATCCCCCAGGAAGAAGAGGAAGAGGGTGAAAGGGACAGAAGGGATGGAGCCAGTGGAGGGGATGATGGTTGAATCTCAGCTGCAGGTGAAGATGGAGCCACAGGAGGAAGCCATCCCACTGCCGTCCTCGAAGAAGAAGAAGAAAGAAAAGGGGTACCAAGTGATGATGGAGCCAGGGACTGAGGCTATAGAGCCAGAGACAAAACCTCTGGAGCTCCAAGGGGAGATGATGGAGCCTGAACTGCCGCATGAAGTTGAGCCTCAGGCCAACGCAGCTCTGGCATCCCCCAAAAAGAAGAAGAAGAAAGAAAAATGGCAAAACGTGATGATGGAGCCAGGGACAGAGATGGTGGAGCCACAAGAGGTGGTGATGGAGCCTCAGCTGCCAGGTGACCTTGAGCCTCAGGCAGCTCTAGCATGTACCAAGAAGAAGAAGAAGAAAGAAAGAGAACACAAAGCGCCGGTGCCAGGGCCGGAGATACTTGAGCCACAAGGTGAGATGATGGAGCTTGAGCTGCCAGATGAGGGTGAGTCTGAGGCCAGGGCAGATCCGGCGTCCACCAAGAAGAAGAAGAAGCGGGGCCGGGAAAGCAGGGTGGCAGAGATGGCATCCCAGGAGGAGATGCCAGAGCTGCCGCTGAATCCGGAGTCTGGGGAGGTGGCTCCCCTGGGACGGAAGAAGAAGAGGGAGAGGCATCTGCAGCAGGACCCCGTGTAGTCTCCCCCAGGGAAACTGAGGGCTGTGGCTAAGGAAAGCTGCAGGTGGCCACCTGGGCCATCAGACGCGAACCAAACGAGCACACCAGCAGGAGCCCAGGCTGGAAAATGCTTTATTCTCACCCCAAGGGCCTCCTTGGCAGCTGGGGTCATCGGGGCACTTTCAAGAAGGGCTCATGGAGGACATCAAACAGCCTCCGGGCCTGGGCGGGAGGGAGACAGAGACAAGGAGCCGGTCATTAAAGGAGCCATGTGTTTGAAACACCCAGAGTGGGCTTTTTTCTCCCAGCTTGGAGGGGCTCTGGGGGCTAGGAGAGAAGTACCCCAATCTGGATTCTGACCCACACTGGCTGTGTGAGGCCAGGCTGGTCCCCACCCTCTCTGAGCCTCGGTTTCCCCCCTTCTGTAGGAGATGCACTGTGGGCCTTCTGAAACCTCAGAACTCTGGGATCTGAGGTCTTGTTTATTTGGGGCTCCCTCCTGCCCCAGACCCCATCAGCCCATTCCCAGAACCCCTACCTTCTGGGGTCCCAAGCCTGGGCACAAGGCCAGATCTTCCCGTGATGCAGCTATGAGCTGTTCCAGAGACTGAAAAAGATGGGAGCGAAGGGTCAGGGGAGGTAAGCACAAAACTCTATCCTGGGCCAGCTGATCAGAGGTCTACGATATTCCTGGAAGGAGGTGAGGTCCTAGGGGAGGCAGGAAGGATGGGGGCAGAGGACAGGGAGGTAGAAGGAAATGGGTAGGGGGCCTTCCTTGCAAAGGCAAGGGGGTAGAAATGCCTGTTGGGACAAGGGAATTGGTCCTTACCCCAAAAGTAGCCAGGAGGGTCTGACTGTCCGTTTTGTTGACTGACTTCACGGTGGTGAGACATTCAGTCACCTGAGAGGAGAGGAGCAGGCAGAGGTGTGACGGGAGAACAAAGGAGCAAGACTGCGCCCCTGAGGGCAGGGCTGTGTCACTGCTGTGTCCCCAGATGGCCCTGCATGCAGGAGGCGCTCAATAAATGCTTTTTTTTTTTTTTACTGATTAAAAGGTCATCTGGGAGTAATCCCCAGCTAGCTGAGCAGGTATCGGTCACGTGATATAGGCTCTGGAATCAGACGTGGGTACAAACTGGGTGTGGGGACCGAACTCTCTGGGCCTGTTTTCAGGCAAACGGGGGTCCTAATGGTACCCACCTCGGGTGGCAGTGGACATCCACCATTATCTATCATTGGAGCCCAGATTCAACAATTCATCCAGCAAATGAGCACCCACCGTGCTGGTTGGTGCTGAGGACACAGTGGGGACCAAGGCAGCCCCAGCCCTGCCTCTTGGAGCTCCCAGCCCAGTGGCGGAGACAAACCAGTTCCAGACAGTGGTGACCCGGATAGGCAGGGCTGGGATGGGGGAGCCCAGGGGGGCCCCTGACCTGGCCTGGGGATCAGGGAGGGCTTCCTGGAGAAGGGAGCATCAGAGCTGAGATGGGAAAGACGGGAGGTACTCAGGCAGAGGGAACAGAACGGGCACATACTGAGAGAAGCCAGCTGGGCCTGAGAGAAGTGACAGGATGTGAGGGCAGGGGGTGGACCGGGCTGTAGAGCCAAACAGGCAGGGCCTTGTAGAGCATGGTGAGTAGGCCGGGCTTGCCCTGAGGGCACTAGGCAGCCATGGCAGGCTTTTGAGCTGGAGAGGGCAGGATCAGGTTCACATAAGAAAACCCCTCCAGCTGCTGTTTGGGTGGGAAAGGAGAGCCTGGAAGCCGAGGTTGGGACTGGGGTGGAGGGGTATGGCCTGAGATCAACACTGAAGCTCCAACACCCAGGAAGGAGCTGGGGGGCCCAGGCAGGGAGGCGATGTGGCCTCACCCGGGAGACGAAGTCCTGCTCCAGCTTCTCCATCAGGAGGTCCGCCGGCTTCTGCTCGTAGGCCTTGTACGTCTCCAGGTAGCGCCCGGCCTCCTCGGGGCTGGGGGAGAGGACATTTCAGTCAGCCAGGCTGACGGGGCTGTTTTAGATTCACTGCCTTATAGTAGGAGCAACTGCTGATGCTAGAAATTCCAAACTCTAGGACTAGATAGAAAAATGAACCCCCTGGCCTAACCCCCGCGGGGCACATCTTTACACATCTCTTCTGGCCAAGGGCCACCATTCTGGAACCTGACCAGCCCACTTCCCACCTCAGAGCCCCTGGGCCAGTGATTTTAATCTCTAGGCCTCAGTTTCCACATCTGTAAAGTGGGGTGGATGGTAGACCTGGGACAAAAATGAGTCAAGTGCCTAGAACCGTCCCTGGCACTTAGAAGCCTGTTTAAGAAATGTTAGCCCAGTCGTGTAGTGGTTTGCATGCTCTGCTTTGGCAGCCCGGGGTTCACAAGTTTGGATCCTGGGCACAGACATAGCACCACTCGTCAAGCCATACTGTGGCGGCATCCCACATAAAATAGAGATAGACTGGCACCGATTTTAGGTCAGCGACAATCTTCCTCAAGCAAAAAGAGGAAGATTGTCAACAGACGTTAGCTCAGGGCCAATCTTCCTCACCAAAAAAAAAGAAGAAGAAGAAGGAATGCTAGCTATTCTGGAAGCGAAGTCAGTGCAGAGTATTTGCAGCAGGTTTGAGAGGGAGAAAACCCAGAAATACTGTTTATTTTCCCAGCTGCAGGAACACAACCTCATGAAGCATTCAGCTCCCCACCACCAAGGAAAATGGGGCTTTTAAAGGTTTTTCATATAGCACACCTTCAAAAGGAAAGCCAGGGTGCTGATGGCTGAATCTTTTATAGCAATTAACACGATTTCCTAATCGCCATTCATTTCACATGAGGTACTGTTTTTCACATGTAATTAACTGTTTCAAAGGTAGTCAAAACAACTAAATCATAAAAAGGGACTCTGTGTAAAGTGACTCAAGTTTATTAGCACCAGGAAAATGCTAGCCTTTTTCCTCTCTGTAACTTGAGAATAGCGCCGTCAGTGGAAGTAAATCAAGTATTTGTCCTGAAGAATTTTCTTCAAAGTCTTCAAAGTCTAGCTAGTAAGCAATGTTTTTTTTGTTTGTTTTTTGTTTTGTTTTTGGTGAGGAAGATTGGCCCTGAGCTAACATCTGTGCCCATCTTCCTCTCATTTGTGTGGGACGCTGCCACAGCGTGGCTTGATGAGTGGTGCTAGGTCCACGCCCAGGATCCGAACCTGCGAACCCCTGGCCGCCAAAGCAGAGCACACAAACTTAACCACTATGCCACCGGGCCAGCCCCTCTTGTCTTTGTGCCTGTAATTTGTCAGGATGTAATTCTTTTTCAAGAGTGAGAAAGGCTTCTCTTTTTTTCCAATTGGAGAGCCAATCTCAATGGTCTTTAGAAACCTAAACATGGAATTAATTATTCAACCAGATTGTACGTCTGACTCAGCAGCGCCCAGGATGGTCCTGGGAATTTGAGCTACGTCCCCTGCTTTTGTGCCTACAACCCTACAAGAAAGAGGTTAAGACCCTATTTTACAGATGAAGAAACAGGCCCAGAGAGAGGCAGAGCGTGGCCCAGGCTCACACAGGGAGCTCTGGGGAGGAGGAGGGCGGGGCTGGGAAGGTGGGGGAAGGGCAGTGACTCAGGACAGAGCCTGACTGGGCGGGAGCCTCACTCTCACCTCCAGGCAAGGACCAGCGTGCAGTCGGCCAGGATGCACATCTTCGCCAGCACCTTGAGAGCCTGCTGAGGATCTTTCTGGATGGAGAAGAAAATCAGAAGAAGAGATCTGGGAGAAAGCAAGGAATTATGGTCTTGAAAACACAGGATGCCGAGAACCTTCCACTCAGCCAACGCTCCTTAAGCTCTGACTGGGCGCCCGGCCTGTGCTAGGCAGTGCCGGGACCAGCAGCAACTGAGACAGCCCCGGCTCTGCCCTCCCGGCACCCACAGTCTGATGAGACCCGTCCCCCATCAGGGATGATCCAGAGTGGCCAGGGCTGGGGCGGGGGAGCCAGAGGAGGGTCTGTCCCACCTGGGAAATCAGGGAGAGCTTCCTGGAGGAGGGGACACCTGAGCTGAGACTTGAAGGATGATGAGGAGGAATGAAGGCGGCAGAGGAGAGGAGAAGAGGGCACTCCAGACATAGGGAACAGCACACACAGAGGATGCGAGGGGAAAGGCTTGAGGAGTTGCAGTTCACTCAGGATGGGACAGAGGATGGGGACGAAAGGGTGATCACAAGGAAGCTTAGAAATGAGCCCAGAGAGGTGGGCGGGGGTCAGACCACACAGGGCCGCACGGGCCATGGAGGGCACTGGGGAGCCATGGAGGGTTTGACTTCAGATCTGTGCTTTAGAAAGACCTCTCTGGCTGCTGTAAGGATGGGAGGGGTTGAGGCTGGAGGCCACGAGGCCAGGGAAGAGGCTGGGGCAGGGACCAGGAGGGACAGGAGGGGGCCTGGATGGGGCCGGGCTGTGAGGATAGAGAGGGTGACATAGATTCAAGACATACTGAGGTGGCAGAGGACCAGGACTAGTAGAAGGGGGTGCAGAGGAGGAGAAGATGGCTCATTCTCCTCCGCCTCCTTGCCGACACAGGGTGTCAATCTCAGATGTGACAAATGGACCCTCTCTGAAGTTTCAACGTACGTTTCTCCTTGGAGGGGGTTCGACCGTCCACTTGAGCCCAACAAGCCCATTTCACAGATGGGGACAGGGCGGCCGGCGGCGGAGTGACCCTCGCTTACCACGTCCACCTGCACGAGCAGGACCCGCAGGGCGAAGCTCTTCCCCAGGGTCTGCAGCCGCTGGTGGATGTAGTCGGGGTGGAGGTTGTGGTAGCGGAGGCTGCGGGCAGGGAGAGGACGGGCTGGGAGGTCTCGGGCTCCCCGACACCCCGGGAGCCCTTCTTCACGCTCACGGGGACGCAGAGGGTCTGGGCGGCACGGGGGACAACCCTGCCAGGATCAAGGCTCAGAGAAGTCAAGTGACTTGCCCAAGGAAGGGGCACAGCGGGGTTTGGCAGCGAGGGCCACCCGGAAGGGTGGACCCCGGGTTCTTCCCTGAGGAAGGAAAGGGACTGGGGCTTCCGGTGGAGAAGAGCAGGCCAGTGCCCTAGAGAGCAGACGCTGCCCAGCTGGGCTTGGGAGGCAGGGCCCATTCCTGGACTGTCTGCTGGGGCCTCAAGGGCCTCACCCCGCAGGGAAGACGGGAACTGAGAAGTTTCACTTCCCCTGTCTGGAGAGTGAAGGAGAAACTTGCTTAACGGCAGTGGAAGTTAGAGAAGTCCTGGCTCCAGTCCTGGATGTCTGGGGCATGAGTGACCCCGCCCCTCCTCCCTCAGACCCAGAGCCTGGGCCCCCAGCCCCTCCTCCCTCAGACCCGGGAGTCCAGCCCCCAGCCCCTCCTCCCTCAGACCCAGGAGTCCAGGCCCCCAGCCCCTCCTCCCTCAGACCCAGGGTCCATCCCCCTGCCCCCTCCTCCCTCAGACCCAGAGCCTGGGCCCCCAGCTCTTGTTGCTCTGGGCACCTCTAGGCCAAGATCTCTCCCTCCCACACAGGGTCACACCTAGGCCCAGAGCCGGCAGGGCCATGCCCAGAGGTCTGCCACCCATGGCCCAGAACACTGGAGCAGAGCCCGCCCAGGCCACCTTGGAAGGTGGCACAGCCCCCAGAGCTCACCTGAGGAAGAGGGCACAGGTGCTCTGGCCCAGCACGTAGTCGGGAAGCACGTCACCAAATTCCCAGGGCACATTGCGCACAAACTTCAGCACGGGGTTGCCCCTCTGGGGAGCGAGGAAGGGCCGAAGCCATTAACAGGGTGACCCTGGGACCGCCGCCACCCCAGGGTGCCCCTCCCCCCACCTCCTCCCAACACCTCCCCACCCTCCTCCTGCCTGGTGCCTGGGGCTTCTCCAGCTTCGCTCTCCTCCTCTCCCCAGACTTCTCCTCCTCAGCCTGGAATGTTCTTGGTGCTGGAGCTCTGACCTAGGCCCCTCCCCGCAAGCCCCAGGCTTCACTAAAGGGGCTCTGGGTCTCTCTCCAGCTCAGCCCTCTCCCCCAGCTCCAACCTGTGTGTGCCATGATCCTCAGGACACCTGTCCCTGGATGGCCACCTCACTGTACCCAAACTGCCCTTAGCAATGGCCCCCACACCTGCCCCTCCTCCCGGCCCCGTCTCAGGGCCAGCCCCACCGTCCAGAGACCCAGGCCTTGTCCTGGATGCTTCCTTAAGCACAAAGCTGCCTCTCCCTTGCTCTAAACTCTGCAATGGCTCCCCAGCGCCCTCAAGAGGACGCTGCTCACCGTGGCCTGTGACCCTCCCCAGAGTCAGCACCACCCCCAGCAAGCCTGGCACCTGCTCAGCAGGCTCCTCGCTCTGAACACCCCTCACCCTGTAGCCCAAGACAGAAGTTCTTTGAGCAAGTCAAGCTCTAAGCCATTCAGTGGGTATGTGAGTGCCTGCTGGGTTCCTAAGTTCTGGGATACACTGTAACCAAGACAAAGATCGTGACCCTCATGGGGACACAGGGAGGAAATGAGAGTCTCCGGGAGGAACGTGTAATTACCGGGTGAAGTGGCATTCTGCTGTCATAAGGGTCGGGATCTGCCTTCACAGGGTGTGGGATGGTCAGAGCGGCTGGGACGGGAAGGGTCTGCAGGGGTCCCAGGTCCCACAGGCCCTGGGCCATCTGACCTGTGGCACCCGGGAGCCATGGAAGGGTTTCAGCAAGGGAGGGGTGGGATCCAATTTTAATCTTTAAAGGATTATTCTGTCACACCCTCTAGAATGGCCAAAATAAATAAAGACAGTCAATGACAAATGGCGAGGATATAGCAAAAGTGGGACCTTCATATGCTGTTGGTGGGAATGTAAAATGCTACAGCCTTTTAGAAAACAGTTTGGGAGTCCCTGAAAAAGTTAAACATGTGGGGCCGAACCCGTGGCTGAGTGGTTAAGTTCGCGTGCTCCGCTGTGGCAGCCCAGGGTTTCGCGGGTTCGGATCCTGGCTGCGGACGTGGCACTGCTCGTCAAGCCACACTGAGGCAGCATCCCACATGCCACAACTAGAAGGACCTGCAACTAAGATATACAACTATGTACCAGGGGGGATTTGGGGAGATAAAGCAGAAAAAAAAAAAAAAAAAAGATTGGCAACAGTTGTTAGCTCAGGTGCCAATCTTTAAAAAAAAAAAAAGTTAAACATAGTGTTAGCATATGATCCAGCCAATCCACTCCTGGACAAATACCCATGAGAAATGGAAACATACGTCCACATGAAAACCCATACACAGCCTTCACAGCAACATTTCACATAACCAAAAAGTATGAACAACCCAAATGTCCATTAATGGAAGAATGGATAAACAAAATGCGGTATATCCATACAACGGAATACTACTCAGCCATGAAAAGCAAGGAAGCGCTGATCCAGGCTACAACGTGGAGGAAGCTTGACAGCATTAAGCTGATGGAAAGACGCCAGTCATCAGTTGACACATAGTGGGTTGTTTCCACTTTTTGGCAACTGTGAACAATGCTGCTGTGAACATCTGTGTACGGGATTTTGTGTGGACGTATATTTTCATTTCTCTTAAATATATACATAGAAGTGAAGCTGTGGGTCATAAGGTAACGCTACGTTTAAATGTTTGGGGAGCTGCCAGACCGTTTTCCACAGCGGCTGCACCGTTTTCCATTCCCACCAGGAGTGATGGGGGTTCCAATTTCTCCACCCCCTCATCACTCTTTTTTTTTTTTTTTTGAGGAAGATTAGCCCTGAGCTAACTACTGCCACTCCTCCTCTTTTTGCTGAGCAAGACTGGCCCTGAGCTAACATCCATGCCCATCTTCCTCTACTTTATATGTGGGACGCCTGCCACAGCATGGCTTGCTGAGCATTGCCATATCCACACCCGGGATCCCAACCGGCGAACCCCTGGCCGCCAAAGCAGAACGCACAAACCCAACCGCTGCGCCACCGAGCGGGCCCCAACCCTCACACTCTTGTTATGGTTTGTCTTTTTGATTCTAGCCATCCTAGTGGGTGTGAAGCAGGATCTCAGTATGATTTTGGTTTGCATTTCCCTGATGGCTGGCGATACGGAGCATCTTTTCACGTCCTTGAGTCCTATTATTATCTTCATACACCTCTGCTCTCCCCGTCCAGAATGCCAGCTCCATCGATGGCAGGAACGTTATCCGCTGCCTGCCGGTCTCTCTATCCTCAGAGCTAGAGGAGCACCTAGCACCCTCCAAACATGTCTGTCCGCTGTAAGTGGAGGAACCCCCATTTTAAAGGCACAGCTGGGTTAAGCCACTTGCCCAAGATCACACAGCTACTGTGTGGCAGAGCAGGATTTGAACTCGGGCCTGTGGTCAATAAATAGTTTTTGAATAAATGAACAAACCCTGGGACAGGAAATGGAGCTGCACTAACCCCCAACGAGAAGAGCTAGGGTGCTGTCCACTGAATGTGTGTGTCTCCCCAAAATTCAGAGGGTGAAATTCTAACCCCCAGTGTGATGGTACGAGGAGGTGAAGGGAGGTGATTCGGTCGTGAGGGTGGAGCCCACAGGAATGGGATCCGGGCCCTTACGGAAGACGCCCCACAGAGCTGCCTTGCCCCTCCCCCTACGTGAGGACACGGAGAAGATGGCCGTCCAGGAACCAGGAACTGGACCCTCACCAGACTCGGTCTGCTGGGGCCTCGATCCTAGACTCTCAGCCTCCAGAGCTGCGAGAAATATGTTCGCTGTTTAAGCCACTCAGTCCGTGGTATTTTTGTCATAACGGCCTGAACGGACTGAAACATGGGGCATCCTCAACCCACACACAGTATTTGAATGAATGAATGAATGAATGAATGGCACTGCCGAGAACAAAGTGGCTGGAGCTCAGACCTCCTTCCACTGCCCACGAGAAAGCCATCCCCCTGACAGTGTTTCCCACCAGAAACCTCAACCCCACTTCTCTCTTGCCCTCCTCACCTGCCGGGGGCTCACAATGATGCTGTTGGATTTTGCCCCCGGTTTGGGGGCGTGGTTGGGGGTCTCTCCTGCCAGGGGTTCCGGCCCCGTGGGGCCAGCCCCTCCTGGAGGTCCTGAGATGGCATACTCAGCATAGGTCTGAGGGGCTGGCGGGGGCGAAGTCTCCATGGTGGGAAGGCTCCGTGTGGATTTGAATAAGGGCTTGGCCTGTGGGGAGAGAAGGGGGGGCATTCAAAATCTGAACCTAGCTGCTTCTCCCCACCTCCTCGGCCTCCTCCAGGGTCCCAGCCACCATCTTCTCTGCCTTGGACCACTGCAGTCGCCTCCTCACCAACCCCCTGCCCCTGCCCTTACACCCCACAGTCTGTCCCCCACACTAAGTCATATCATGTGCCACCTCTGCTCAGAGCCCTTCGGTGGCTCCTGCCTCAGAGTAACGCCAAAGCTGTCACCATACCCGCAAGATGCTTGAAGATCTGTCCTCTGCCTCAAGGACTTCACCTCCAACCTCATCCCCATGGCTTTCTCTACTCCAGTCCCACTGGCCTTCTTCCTGCTCTCAAACTTGTCAGGTTCTCTCTGACCTCAGGGCCTTTGCACTGGCTGTTCTCGCTCCCCGAGATGTTACATAGCTCACTCCCTCACCTTTTTCACATCTCTGCGAAGATGTCACCTCCTCAGAGAGGCCTCCCTTGATTGTCCTATCTAAGGTAGCTCGTCTCCCCCATCACACCCTATATCCTTAGCCTGCTTTCTTTTTTTTCATAGCACATAGGTGGCAGCCAGTACTCAGCACAAGCTGATTGTGTTCCTGTGGGAATGAGATCTCAGTGTTGCCAGGTCCTTGGATTTACCAAAAGATGTCAAAATTGCACACTTTTTTTTAATTGCGAAATCTCCCAATTCTTAAATGTCAGCAATAAATTCATGCCTTGCAGAACCAGGCATGGCCACATAAAACACAGCCCCGGCCCAGTCGCTGCCACCGTACAGCCTCTGCCTTAGCCCTCCTAACCATGACATTTTACAGATAGGGGAATTGAGACTTGCACAGGGCAAGGGGCTATTTTCCCAAGGTGACTCACGCCCCAACATTTCCCAAACCCACGCTGTGGCCGCACAGGCCCGTTCCTGTCCCCCTTCCTCCCAACAACCCCCCTCAGCCTCCCAGCGGCGCCCCCATCTCCTCGTCCTACCCCCGCAGGAGGGACCTCATCCTCGTCCAGAGGTATGAGGAATTTCTTTCTTGTGGGTGGCCCAGTGGGCTGCCGCACTGCCTCTTGGTCCATCCCAAGGTCCTCCTGGGGCCTGAAAATGAAGACGTGGCGGCAGGTGCGAGTGAGACATCGGCGTGGGAATGTCCCCCACGCCTGAACCCCTGCTCACAGCCATCTCCCCCCCCCCCCCCAAAATCCCCCGCCCCTCCCCCCCCCCCCACCCCCCCCCCCCCCCCCACCCCCAAAATCCCAGGACCCTATAGCATCCAGTTCCAAGCAGCCAGCGCCGCAGGGTCTCTAAGGCCCCGCCCCAGCGAGCCTCCAGCTTTGGCTAGCCCCGCCCCTTACCGGTCCACAGGTTCCACTCGCCCCGCCCCTCAAGGCCTCCACGATCTCTTCGCCCCGCCCCCACTGTTCCCCGCCTTCCGCTCGCCGGGCCCCTCCGTCCGCCCCGCCCCCAGGGCTCGCACCTGGATGCCCACCCACACTTGGCTCCATCCCGTCCGGCTCGCAGACACTGCAACGACTGATTGGCCTCCGCGGCTGCCAGTCGCCCCCGACCGCCCCCGCCCCGCGCACCCCAACCCTGGTGTCTGAGCGCCGCGGGGACTCACCTCCTCGCCCCCGAGCCGCGACGAAAAGACCGGAGCAGGGGATCGAGGCGTCCCACCGCCGGCGCGGCCAGCGCGGCCCCAGGCTCGCTGCACTTCCGGCCTCTCTAGCCCTCGAGCCCGCCCTCGCCGTTCCCCAGAGGGCGAGGCCGTCGAGAGGCGCGGCCCCCGCGCAGCTCTCTATGGTCCTGGAGGACTGCGGAAGTTTGGGTTGGAGAGAGCTGGGGTTCCAGGGGCCTGAGGGTCTTGGTTGCCCAGCGGTTCAGTTTCAGTGCCCTTATTGAGCGCCTCTTGTGTGTCTGGGCTCTGGGCCGGCTCAGTGGAGAAGAGATAGCGGGAGATCCAACCAGGTCCCTCCTCTCAGTACAGATGGCTTTGAATCCCAGCTCTACCAGTGACTTGGCCTCAGTTTCCCCATTCATTCATTCATTCCACACATATCCCCGGAGCACCCCCTCTGTTCCCGGTGCCGTGCGGGGCGGTCCTAGTGACAGATCGGTGACCAACAGATAGCCCCGCGTAGTCCCCCTGGAGGTGGCAGTCCAGTGGGAGAGACAGCCGTGTTCCCAAACAGCAAGGACGCGGAGCGGGCAGGGCTGCGATGGGAGACCCCAGAGGGCCGCGGCGGGGGTGGGCAGGTGGGGGCGTGGGGGGACCTAACCCAGCTCTACGGTCAGGAAGGGACATCTGAGCTGAGACCTGGCTGATGACTTAGTGTTAGTCATTTCCTGAAAGGACCGTACGTATCACACTGTTCTAACTTGCCACTCTCTGATTACTAAGAGAACATTTTTTTGTGAGTTTATTGCTCTTGTATATTTTGCCTTCTGCGAATTGCTTGCTCATATCCTTTGCCCATTTTTTAAACGGGGTTTTATGCCTTTTTTATTACTGTTCCTCTGTAGGAACACTATTTGGATTCGATTCTAATTCTTAGTCAGTTACCTAGGTTCCAAATATTTCCTCCTAGTTAGTTGGCATTTCAACTTTGTTTCTTTGTTTATTTTCGTCACACAGAAGTTCTGAATGTTTCTTCACACCTATTTATCGATCTATTCCATCCTGACTTTTGCTTTTGGTGTGTTGTTTAAGAGGCCTGCCCTACCCCAAGGGCATAAATATATTCTATAATTTTTAAAAATACTTTCCTAGTTTTGATTTTTGTTTCTGTCTTTAATCCATGTGAGACCTATTTCTGAAAATTCACTAAGGTAGGAATTTATGGTAGATGTAGCAAATTGTCCCGATACCATTTATTTAAAAAGTCAATCTGTTCCCCAGTTTTAATACTCCACCTTTATCATCTACCAAATTTCCTTATATACACAGGTCTATTTCGGACATTTCTATTACGTTTCACTGATCTCTATATTTGTTCCTTGCCTCTGTGCCATACTGTTTAATTATTTTCTTTTGATCTGTTTTGATATCATATCAGGCAAGTCCCCCCTTCTGTTCAGTTTCAGTCTGTTTTTACCATTCTTGTACATGTCCTCTTCTAGACGGATTCTAGCAGCTGCTTTTCTAATTCCCTGAAAACTCCCATTGGGATTGAGACTAGAATGGCATTGAATTGATGAACTCATTACAAGAAGACTGACATCTTTTCCATATCCATGAACAGGTCTCTTCTCTCTCCATCAATTCAGCTTTTGCTAGGAGCCCACTGCCAATGATTTTTTTCTAGTTAATTTTTATTTATACAATTGATTCATGAACATGTTTTTGGATTTTCTTCCTGGGATTGCTGGGGGGCACAAACTGGGGGGCTTAAATTACAGAAATTTATTGTCTCAGTTCTGGAGCCTGGAAGTCCCAAATTAGTGGGTTGGCAGGGCCAGCCTCCCTCTGGGTGCCTCAGGGAAGGACCCGTTCCAGGGTTCTCTGAGCTTCCTTGGGCATTCCTTGGCTTGTCGATGGCCATCTTCTCCCTGTGTCTCTTCACGTGGTCTTCCCTCTCTGTGAGTCTGTGTGTGTCCAAATGTCCCCCATTTCATAAAGGACACCCGTCCTATCGGAGTAGGGCCCATGCTAGTGACCTTATTTTAACTTGGTTATCTCTGTAAAGACCTGATTTCCAAATAAGGTCACATTCTGAAGTACTGGGGGTTAGGACACATCTTTTCTGAGGCACACAAATCAAGCCAGAACCATTCCCTGTTGCTTTTTATAACTTTCCTCCTTCTGAATTCATTCTACTTCTCGCTAGCGTCCATTCTCTTCTAATTCTTTCAGAAAGCGTGGTGGATAGCAACTTTCGGAGTCGTGCTCATCTGAAAATATCTTTATTTCACCCTCATCTGGATTCTCGGATTCTAGGTTCCGAGGTATTTTTCTTGCAAAGTTAGAAGATATTGGTCCTCCAGCTCCCTGACTTCCGGATCGCTGATGAGAAGCGTACCATCCCTTTCATTCTCCTTCCTTCATAAGCAGTCTTGTCACTGGGTGTAATTGTCCCCTGCGGTCACTTGCTAGCGTTGTGACCTTGTGCCAGCAACTCAGCTTCTCTGTGTCAGTTTGCTCATCTCTAAAATGGGATGACAAGAGTATAATTGTTAGGAGGATGAAATGAGTTATGCGTAAAGCGTCTAAAACTGTACTTGGCACACAGTAGGTGCTATATTTGAGTTTGTCATATAAATAAAATAGCCCTTGACTAGTCCTGGGCAGGCAGGAGCTGTTGTGCCTGCCGATGACTCTCAGTGCCCCTACATAGGGCCGGGCACCCAGAAGGAGCTGCCAAACCGAGTGTTGTGTGAATGAACAAAGAACAGACGCCAAGCCCTAAGGCAAGTGACTGCACCGCTGGGAGCCTCAGTTTCCCCATCTGTAACTGCGGAGGTGGTGAGGATTCAGTGGGACCGCAGAGATCTGGCTTGAGACGGACTGGTTCACGCATTCCTTGAAGAACTGCGGGTGGAGCGCCTCCTACCTACCAGGCCCTGCGCACAGAGCTGCGAGCCAGGCGCACCACGTCGCCGCCCTGTGGGGCTGACGTTCTCGCGGGGGACGCAGACCGCAAGAAGGAAACTCACAAAGAAGAGAGTCTCCGAAAGCTGCACGTGCTGTGAAGAGGATGAAACGCAGTGCTGTGAAGCAGGGGCCGCGGGAGGGGGCCTCACGGCCACAGGATGGACGGCTCTCTGAATAGTAAGAAACATTGCCATCCACTAGATTATAACCTAAATTGATGGGGGCCTCGCAAGGACCCTCCCCGGAGGCATCATCTGCTCATTTGACAGGTGAGGGAACTGAGGCCCCAGCGACGTCGGGAAGGACCGTAGGAACGCGTTTCTGCATCCAAGGGCAGAGCGCGTTTCTAGAAGGAGGGCCAGCCTAGGCGGGCCTCAGTTTCTCCGGTTGGGCACTGCCACTGCCAAACGAGCCTGCAACTCATGCCTCTTGCGCCAGGGGGCGACGGCGCCCCACAAGCGGATTGAGGTGTCGGTGCCCGGGAGCTGCTTGGCCAGAGCCCACCAGGGACACGACCCCCGAGACGGCGGGGGGCGGCCCCTTCACTTTCCCCGCCCGGTGCGGCTAATGTAACTCCGAGCCCGGCGACATTAGTTAAGGGGGGTAGGGGGACTCGGTTCTACATATTCCCAAGTTTGATTTCTGCACCCCATTCCCAGATCGCACTTTCGGATCCCGATTCCCAGATCGCCCCTTCGGGTCCCGGATGCGAGTCTTGCGGGCTCCCGGCGTCGCGAGTTCGAATCTGCCGGCTGCCGCGCTCCGGTTCCGCGTGCTCCTTCCAGACGCAGCCGCAGCCCCGGTCCCCGGGGGGCTCCTGAGTCCGGCCGTCTCCCTCCCCAGCCCTCCCCGGACCCGCTTCCAGTGTCCTCCGCGCCTCGGAAGCGGGCGGGTGGGGATGGAGACTCTGGGGACCCCCGCCCCTAATTCCGGCCAGGGGCCCCGGACTGGGGGGCGCAGAGCCGCCGGGCCGAAGGCTCTGGAAGCGGGGGCGCGGCCGAGAGGCGCAGTGACCGGACTGGCGTCCCCACCCGCCTCTAAACTTAGCCGCGGTGACGCGCGGCCCGGCGATCGCGGCTGGGCCGGGGACTCAGGGGGGCCCGAGCGGAGGGGGGCGGCTCCGCTCGGCGAGCCTCTATTTATAGCGCCCGGAGCCCGAAATAGCGCGGAGCCGAGCGGCCGGGATGACGCGGGAGCCGCCGGGGGCTGACTCACCCGGCCCCGAGCGGCGGCCCCCGGATGAGGGGCAGTGGAAGCGCCTGGCCCGCACCCCACGCCCTCCAGGGCAACTCTTCTGCTGGGACATCCCGAGTGTCCAGAGGTCACTGTGGATGGATGTGCAGCAAAAGGGAGGATCTGCAGCACGCGGGACTGAGGTTAGACCAGAGGTGGGACTTCCCCCAAAGAGCCCAGAATCCAGGAACTAACTTTATACAAGAAAAGGGGTTGGGAAGGAAGGGAGATGATCCAGACCTAAGACCTGTTTCTCACCAGCAACAGGACTGAGACTTCTTGGGGGCAGAGGAAAGGACACAGTAACCTGGGCAGTCGCCAGGCCAGAACACATCCCCTTCTCCACTTGCTATGGCTCCTTGCATGCTGTTCCCACCCCCTCCACAGCCCTTCCCTGCCTCCTCGGTCTTAACAACTCCTGCTCCTCAGGGACCTGGTGCTAAGAGCAATCCCTCACTAGTAAAATCTTTGTGACCCACTGAATGGGGAGCCCCAGGAGGGCAGGGCCAGGCCCTTCTTAGTTATCGCCATGTCCCCAGCACTGCCCAACACAAGACAGGCCACTGGAGAAATTAATTGCATGAATAAAAAGTGTTGGTGATTAAATAAAATGACATTTTCCAAATTATCACAGCAAATGTTTGTCGTATGCCACATGCCAGGCGTGATTCAGAGAGTTCTCTCCTGTGGGTCCTGCTACAGCCCCGGGAGGGAGAGGCGTTTATTATCTTCATCAGTCCCCCACCCCCGTGAGAGACGAAGAAACCGAGGCTCGGAGGGTATCTGAGCTCACCTTGCTTGGGGTCACAGCTGTCCCCTGAACCAGGTCGCCTAGCCCCCAAGGTGTTCCGTTCTCAAGATACGGTCTCTAGGCCCTACAGACCCCAAAGCTAAGGAGGGATTCTCAAAGTGCAGTCACAGAGGCTCCCCAGGACTCTTTCCAGGGGTCCCCGAGGTCAAAATGACCATCCTAATACTATGAAGCCACTTACTCACCTTTTTCACTCTCTCTTCACGAGCAGACAGTGCAGCCTGCGCAACACAAGAGACACAGCACATACGCAGGTGAGAGGACCCAGCTGTCTTCTGTTGAGCCAGACAAAGTGATTTGCAAAAATTTACAACAGTGCCCCTCTTCTCACCAAACGCTTTTTTTTTTGAGGAAGATTAGCCCTGAGCTAACATCTGCTGCCAATCTTCCTCTTTTTGCTGAGGAAGACTGGCCCTGAGCTAACATCCATGCCCACCTTCCTCTACTTTATATGTGGGATGCCTACCACAGCATGACTTGATGAGTGGTGCCATGTCCCCACCCAGGATCCGAACCTCGAATCCCCAGCCACTGAAGTGGAATGTGTGCACTTAACCACTGCACCACCAGGCTGGCCCCATCACCAAACTTTTTTTTTTGTTTTGGAAAATATGGTTTTGGTTTTTGTTTTTTGGTGAGGAAAATTGGCCCTGAGCGTTACATCTGTGCCAGTCTTCCTGTATTTTATGTGGGACGCCGCCACAGCATGGCTTGATGAGCCGTGTGTAGGTCCACACTAGGGATCTGAACCTGCGAACCCTGGGCCACTGAAGCAGAGTTCACGAACTTAACCACTACGCCAACAGGCCAGCCCCCAAAATATGGTAATTTTTAATTAAGATGATATGATTTATGTTAACATGAAATTGTTTTTTGTTATTTTTAAATGAATCAAATAAATATTTCTTAAATTTCCAATACAGTGAATATTGATAGATATAATCCACATCAACAAAAACTCTTTGGGGTCCTTAATAATTTTTAAGAGCATAAGGGGGCCTGTGGCCAAAGAGTTTAAGAATCTCTGAACTAGGGGCCAACCCGGTGGCGCAGCAGTTAAGTGCGCACGTTCCGCTTCAGCGGCCCGGGGTTTGCTGGTTCAGATCCTGGTGTGGACATGGCACTGCTTGGCAAGCCATGCTGTGGTAGGCGTCCTACATATAAAGTAGAGGAAGATGGGCGCAGATGTTAGCTCAGGGCCAGTCTTCCTCAGGAAAAAAAAAGAGGAAGATTGGCAGCAGAAGCTCAGGGCTAATCTTCCTCCAAAAAAAAAAAAAAAAGAATCTCTGAACTAATAATCATATAAACCTAAGTGTCAGGAAGGACAAGAATGTGGGGATATCATTTATGGGAGGGCAGCGGAGGTTTGTCTGTCAAAGGAGCAGTTAAAAAGAGACTTAAAGGATGATGGAGTCTGCTAGGTGAAGGGAGGGAGAGCTTTCAAGGCAGCAGGAGCAGCTTGTGCAAAGTCCCTGTGGTGGGAAATTCCTTGGTGAGTTTCAGGAACACAAAGCAGGCCCTTGTAGCTGGAGCAGAGGAAGCGAGGAAAGGAGTGGCAAGAAATGAGGCTGGACAATCAAGAGATGAGATCGTGTAAGGCCTTGAAGGCCGTGGTAAGTATCATGGATTTCATTCCAAGTGGAGCAAGGATGGAAGCAGGAGGCCCAGCAAGGAAGAGACTGCAGCTGTCCTGGGAAGATCAGATCAGCCTGGACTGGGGTGCTGGGGAGTCAAGAAGGCAGCTTGGGTCTGCGGGACTGGCAGTAACATGAACCAGAAGAGCAGAATGAGAAGAAGGCTGAGAATTCTGAGGCTGGGAGAAAGCTTTGAGACAGCCCAGTGGGAACGTCCAGGAGACAGAGGGAGCGCCGGGCTCAAGACTGAAATCTGAGAACCATCAGTGCATGTGTAGACGGTATTTTTCAAGTTTATTAACTCCTTATTTCTATTATAATTTCTAGCTGACTAATGCTATTAAATATTGGTGGCTGACCTTCTAACAGGCAATCTGGCCAAATTCTCATATTAAAACAGTCTGTGGATTCTCTTAGTTTTGCCTTGAAAATGATCCAGTGCTGGTCCTATGGCTGAGTGGTTAAGTTTGCGTGCTCCGCTTCGGCGGCCCAGGGTTTCCCCAGTTTGGATCCTGGGGGCAGACATGGCACTGCTCGTCAGGCCACGCTGAGGCGGTATCCCACATGCCACAACTAGAAGGACCCACAACTAGAATCTACAACTACATACTGGGGGCCTTTGGGGAGAAGAGTAAAAAAAAAAAAGGGGACCGGCCCGGTGGTGCAAGGGTTAAGTTTGCACATTCCACTTCTCGGCAGCCTGGGGTTCACTGGTTCAGATCCTGGTAGGAACATGGCACCGCTTGGCAAGCCATGCTGTGGTAGGCATCCCACGTACAGAGTGGAGGAAGATGGGCATGGATGTTAGCTCGGGGCCAGTCTTCCTCAGCAAAAAGAGGAGGATTGGCAGCAGATGTTAGCTCAGAGCTGATCTTCCTCAAAAAACAAAAGAAGAAGATTGGCAACGGTTGTTAGCTCAGGTGCCAATCTTCAGAAAAAAAAAAAAGATCCAAATGACAGTTTTATCTCCTGCCTTCTGATCTTTACCTCTCATTTATTTTTCTTGTCTTATAGTATTTGCAGACACTTCCAGGATTATGTCACATGGTAAAGTTGATCAATGATATCCCCACATTCTTGTCCTTCCTGACACTTAGGTTTATATGATTATTAGTTCAGAGATTCTTTTTTTTTTTTTTTTTGGAGGAAGATTAGCCCTGAGCTTCTGCTGCCAATCTTCCTCTTTTTTTTTCCTGAGGAAGACTGGCCCTGAGCTAACATCTGCGCCCATCTTCCTCTACTTTATATGTGGGACGCCTACCACAGCATGGCTTGCCAAGCGGTGCCATGTCCACACCAGGATCTGAACCAGCAAACCCCGGGCCGCTGAAGCGGAACGTGCGCACTTAACTGCTGCGCCACCGGGCTGGCCCCTAGTTCAGAGATTCTTAAACTCTTTGGCCACAGGCCCCCTTATGCTCTTAAAAATTATTAAGGACCCCAAAGAGTTTTTGTTGATGTGGATTATATCTATCAATATTCACTGTATTGGAAATTTAAGAAATATTTATTGATTCATTTAAAAATAACAAAAAACTCCACATGGCAACCTTCTGAGATGACTTATCCTGTTCTTTTCATTTTAGAGAGGGAAAAACTAAAGTACAGAGAGGTTCGTCTCTTGCCTAAGGCCACACAGCAAAGAAGCAACCAAACCAGGACTCCAACTGAAGCTTATGTTCTCCACCACTGGGGCCGGTCCGGTGGTGTAGCAGTTAAGTTTGCACATTCCTCTTCCTGGTGGCCTGGGGTTCACTGGTTCGGATCCTGGGTGCAGACATGGCACTGCTTGGCACGCCATGCTGTGGTAGGCGTCCCACATATAAAGTAGAGGAAGATGGGCACAGATCTTAGCTCAGGGCCAGTCTTCCTCAGCAAAAAGAGGAGGATTGGCAGTAGTTAGCTCAGGGCTAATCTTCCTCAAAAAAAAAAAAAAAAGAAAATTCTGTATGTTTACAAGAGGCAAAATACTCTGCAAGTTTCCACAGAGACCCCTTGAGCTGGGGGCCTGAGGTCTAGTTCCGGCCCTGCCCTCTTTCCCAGCCTCAGTTTCCTCCTGTGAGGGAGGGCTGGAGGAGATGGTATCTGAAAGCCATAGAAACTCTGCCTTCAGGGTGGAGGAGGCAGGCCCCCAAACAGATTGTATTCATTTCCTGTGCTGCTGTAACAAATTACTACCAACTTGGTAGCTTAAAACAAAAGAAATTTATTCTCTGGAGGCCGGAAGTCCTAAATCAAAGTGTCAGCGGAGCCACCCTCCCTCCAAAGGTTCTGGGGAGGATCCTGCTCTTCTCCTCCAGCCTCTGGCGGCCTCAGGCGCCCTTAGCTTGTGGCTGCCTCGCGCTGTCTCTGCCTCCATCTTCACGTGGCGTCTCTTCTGATCTGTGTCTTGTCACCCTCTGCCTTTCTCATCTAAGGATGCTTGCTGTCAGGTTCAGGGCCTGTCCCGATAATCCAGGAGGAGCTCATCTGAGATCCTCACCTGAATAGAATCCGCAAAGACCCTTTTTTCAAAGAAGCTCCCATGCACAGGTCTCAGGTGGACCCATCTGGGACGGGGCGGGGGGGGGGGGGGGGGGGGGGGGGGGGGGGGGGCGCACGCCATTCAAGTCACTGCACAGATCAGAACAGAAAAGTGAGGACCGGAGAACAGGCGGCAGCGTTGACACCGGGAGGCGGCCAAAGCTTTGGGATGGCGCAGGCCCGTTCCAGCAGGGACGGCGGGCACGCTCGCCCTGGGGGACCCGGAGTGGCCCGTGCATCCCACACGTGTGTGACAAGTTGTGTGCGCCCCCACGGCCTGGGCATCCTCCACTTTGAGGATGGGAAGTTTTGCAAGGAGTGTTCATTCTTCAACTTTTCATGTGGACCCGAGAGATTTTCTCTTTCCTGAATCTCCAATCAGTAATAAAAGTCAACCCTCATACTGCCCTTAATAGGTGCCAGGCCCTGTTCTCAGTGTTCCATGCTTATTCCTTCGTTTAATCTTCACAACATCCCTCTGAGGCCTTGTGGGTGGTTCCCCCTTTCAAGTTGGAGCTGCAACTTGCAAGTTCCAGAACTAGTATCTGAACCCCGGAGTCTGGCTGCAGACTCCAGGGTCTTGACCGTAGCCACGCTGTCTCCTGGAGGCACACTGTCACCTGTTAAATCTGGACTTTGAGGAAGCCACCCTCCAGATCTCCGATGGCGCCATCATCCATTTCTGCACGGTCGGATGTGGCAGCCACTTGTCCGCGTGTGGATCTTGAGAGCTTAAAATGTGGCTGGTCCAAAATGAGATGTGCCCTGAGGGTAACATTCACACTGGATGTCGAAGACGAGACGTAGTGTGATAAAAAGAACGTAAGATATCTCGTTAATAATTGCCAATATTGAGTACACGTTGAGACAATATTTTGCATATATCTGGTTAAATAAAACACATGAACAAAATTACTTTCACCCCTTTCTTTTTACTTTTTTTAGCGTGGCTGCTAGAGCATTTAAGCGTACACATGTGGCTCACATCAGTTTCTGTGGAGAGCACCAGTCTAGGGAATTTGCTGTCTCTCCAAGTTGGGGGACATCAGGTGCTGGGGTGCCATATGTTCTGGGGCCAGTGAGCCTCAGGATTTTTTGTGGTGTTCTGGAACATTCCATGTCAGAAATATGTTCAAGCAGAGTGATTGATGCTCATGCCAAACATGTGGCCTCTAAAGGATGCTCTGAAATCCCTGCCTCCACCATACTCAGATGAAGAAGCCTTTTTTTTTTGGGTGAGGAAGATTGGCCCTTAGCTAACATCTGTTGCCAATCTTCCTCTTTTGTTTTTTTCCTCCCCAAAGCCCCAGTACATAGTTGCATATTCTAGTTGTAGGTCATTCTAGTTCTATGTGGGAGGCCACCACAGCATGGCTTGATGAGCAGTGCATAGGTCCCTGCCCAGGATCTGAACCAGCAAAGCCTAGGCTGCCCAAACAGAGCACACGAACTTAACCATTTGGACACAGGGCCGGGCCCTGAAGAAGCTATTTAATTGAGAGAGACCACAGTGCCACACAAGACTCTGTAGCCACTCTGCATATGGAGTTTATTTTTTATTCATAAATTATATACACATGTGCCTCTGTTGAGAATGTTATAAAATAAAAACTGACAAAGCTGAGATAATACTCAACACAACCAGATGAGCCAGGCTGCGGTGAGGTCCTCAGTCCAAATCCTAACTCTGCCCGCTCCCTGGCTCTGATTCCTTCCATGAGTCGCTTGTCCTCGCTGAGCCTCAGTTTCTTCATCCAGAAACTGGGAGTGTTTGTTCCTGTCCCCCAAGGGTGTAGGGGGAACTCAACGGAGGGGACGGTGGAGTTAGACCCGGAAGGATGGAGAAACATCCGCCGGGTGGAGAAGCGTGGGAAAGGGATTCCGGCAGAGGAAACTGAATGTTCATGGTCGGGAGGCTGGACCACAATGCGTGTGCAAAAAGGCAAGCAGTCTGGGGATTATTCAAGGGCTGAGGGAAGGTGTGCTGGGAAAAGGGCAGGGGCGAGAGATGGGGTTGAAGAAGGCAGCAGCGTGAGGCCACCGAGGGCCACGTAGTCAGGGGACTGGAGCCCGAGGGAGCCATTGCAGGCTCTGAGCAGGGGCAAGACCCGACAGGGGCACATTTGTGGTTTAGCAAGATCCTTCTGGATGGGAGGAGGTGAGGCTGGGGCAGGAGACCAGGAGGGTCTCAAGGCATCAAGCAGGGAGAGGGAGGAGGGAGAACATACGAAATCTTTAAAAGATAGAATGAGAAGAGGGATGGGCTATGGGAGGGGAGGGGAGGGGAAGAAGGCATCCAGGAGGAGGCCCAGGCCTCTGGTTCAGGAGACAAGAGTCAGTGATGGGACGGTGCCTGAGCTGGGGATCCGGGAGGAAGAGGCACAGGAAGGAAGCTGTTGAGGTCAGGGTGAAATCCTGGGGGACGTCCAGGGGGAGGCTTCCCAGAGCGGCCAGACACTTGGGTCTTGAGTGCAGAAGAGATGGTGGGGCTGAGACTGGGTGGCAGTCAGAGCTCAGACAGGGCTGAAAGCGTGACAGTGGGAGGAGAACAGTGCAGTAAGGTAACCTCACCATCAGCCGGTGATGACTGTGGAATGTGGCCCTGCCAGGGAGGGCAGCCTCGGCGCCCAGGTTCCCATCCCGGTCTGTGCCTGGGGACACGGAGATGAGCAGACCCAGAGCCCCCAGAGGACTGCCTGCCCAGTGAGGGAGACCGGATGCACACAAGCAGTCCAGGCCTCTACAGGGGCAGTGTATGACGAATGGGGGCTTTAGGGGGTGTGGGGATCCATTCCCAAGGACTAAGGGCAGTGGAAAGCGTCAGGACCAGTTCCCAGGGAGGCTTGGAGAGAGACAGTGAATTAATCAGGAGTCTCTCTGCTTTAACTGGCTTAGGGAAATGTACTGGATCTTGTTTAAAAAAGGTCAAGGGGTAAAAACAGCTTCAGTCACAGCTTGATCCAGGAGCTCAAATGATGATATGATGCCACTGTCCCATCTCTGGGTTCTATATTTCTCTATTTTTTCCTCAGGAAGGCTTCCCCTGAGGCAGCAAAGATGGCCCCGGCAGCTCTTGGCTCACATCCCACCCTCTTAACAACTCTAGAGGGAAAAAAGGTCTCCCGCCCAATGGTTCTCTCACTCACTAGCCCCACTGGGTCACACGCCCACCTCTGAACCAATCACTGTCATCAGAGGACAGAAGAACTGGAATGCTCTGGTTGCTTGGGCCTGGATCATGTGCCCCTCCCTGGAAAAGGAGGATGGGGTGAGCCCCAAGACAACCAGGTGAACTGAAATTTAAAGAGGAGAGATTTCCCAAAAGACAAGCAGAAGGCCTTGGAAGCCACAGACGCCCAGGTGGCTGGGAGGAAAGGAAGGTGGGGACACAGGTCTCCACATCTGTTCATGGGGGAGGGAACAATACTTCACTTCTTAGGTCCAGGGTGAAGATTCAGTGAAATAATGCAGGTAAGGCATTTAGCAGACCGCTGGGCAAAGAGCACGTGCTGGATAAATAGCAGCGATTATTTTTTAAATAGTAATCGATATTACTACTGCTGATGATGAATGGTATCTACATGCCGGGAGGTAACGAGCTCCCAAGCACAGGAACCAACTCGAAGCTGAAGCATCCCGCTGTGAAAGCTCTTGCAATCTACGCTCTGCCAGCTCAGGCCCCCGCTGCTTCCTCTCCAGATCTATGAAATGGGACGAGGGATTGAATTAAACCAGAAAGTCGTTTGAGATGCCCTTTCTCATCACTCGGGTTGCAGTTAAGTGTCACCTCCTCCGACAAAGGCCTTCCCTGCCTACTTTTACCAAAGTCTCCCCTTTGTGATAATTTATCATCCCGGTTTCCTTTCCTTACAGCGCTTATCACACACGGAAATCATCTCATCATTGACTGTCTGTCTCCCCCATGAGAACGTCAGTCCCAGGAGGGCAGGGATCTGTCTGTCTGTCCACTGCTGTGTCCCCATCACCTAACACAGTGCCTGGCACACAGCAGACCCTTGGTAAACATCTGTAGAACGACTAGAGAAATATTACGAATAACAACAAATCGTGCCTAGTTTTCCGCTAGGTAGTGAGTTCTCCATTCAGGGAAGTGTCCAAGCGGAAGCCGAACGAGCGTACCTTGCAATCCACGCTGCAAGGCCCCCACCCAGTTCCGCTCCCGGCCTCAGTTTCCTCCTGGAGAAAACGGGCGTGCGGAGCGATGGACTCCTGGTCCAGCTCCCGCCTGCAATCCCCGCGGGGGCCGCCAGGGGGCGCGGCGCCTCCGCCCAAAAGTCCGCCATCGGTGGACGCGTCCCGACGTTCCTGGAACATTCTGCGCCCCGCCGGCTTCCAGGCGCCCGGGAGCCGGAGATGCTCGAGCGGATGCGGAGCGTCGCGAGCCGGCGGCCGCGCTCCTCGCCGCGCGGGGGAGCGGGCGGGGCTGACTCAGGCGCGCGCGCGCGCTCGCGGCTGCAGTTCTCGCGAGGGGGAGGTGGGGGCGCGCGCGGCCGCAGTTCTCGCGAGGGGAGCGCGCGCGGCCGCAGTTCTCGCGAGGGGACGCGCGCGGCCTCGCGAACCCGCGCGGCGCCGCGTCCATTTTTACCCGAGCGCGGCTAAAAATAGTCACCGCGCTCGGAGCGGAGCCCGAAATAGCGGCCCCCAGATAAGGCAGGACGACTCAGCGCTTCCGGGGAGCGGAAGGGGAGGCAGCGGGGGGGGGGGGGGGGGGTGGTGCCGGGCGCCGCCGGGCCCCGCGGCGCAGCCCCCACCCCGCCCCCAGCCAGGCCCACTGCGCCCCCAGCCTCGCGTTGTCCCCCCGCCAGCCCGCCGCGTTCCGCATCCCCTGGCCCCTCCCCCGCATCCTCAGCCTCGCTTCCATCCTCATCCCTGACCATTCCTCCCCCACCCTGCCCTAATCTTCCTTCCCAGCCCGGGCCCCCCGCACACACACTGGTCCCCAACTGGTGTCCATCCCCATCCGTCATCCTCCCCATCCCAGAGCCCTGTCCGTGTCCCCCCCACCGGCAGCACCGACCTCCTGCCTTTCCGAATCTGCCTCTGTGCCCTGCCCCCATCCCAGTCTTCAGCCCGGCCTCTGGGGCGGGGGGATGGGGAGGTCACAGGAAGTCACACGCAGAGCGCGTGGGGTGGGGGGTGGGGGTGAGGCTCTGACTTCTTGGTTTGTTCCTACAGCGGACAGGGTGGGCTTAGGTCTGGGTCTGGGTCACTTTCCTTCTCTTGGGCCCAGGGTTGGGGCTCAGGCTGCGGACAGACACGGGTCTTCTGGCCCCAAGTTTGGGGTCTCTGTGTCCCCAGATTCAGGCTCAGCCTGGCTCCTACTGTTTTGTTCACCAATCCGAATTCCACTATGATTCTTGCCTCCCTTGCAAGTCAGTGATTGGACAGAACAGCTCCAGGCAGTGGGAACAGCCAGAACCCTCCTCTCCCTGGGCCTGGGTCCCCGCTTTGCACTCGGGTTTTCGAAGGCACCTTCCCATTCTGACATCCTGTGATCTTTCACCGCCTAAGGAGCAGTCTCGAGGATCGCACGCCACATTTTTTCAAGGTTCAAAGGCAACACGGTGCATCTTTTAGTCTCTGAAATGTCACAGGCCAGAGGAACTGCCCTGTCCTCTGTGGCCTCAGGGACCCATGGTGGTTCCGTGAACATGCAGGCAGAACTGCTGGGCTGTGGGTGGAAGGCGACCTCAAGTGGTGGTGAGGCCCCCGTCCCTAGAGGACATAAGCTTCAGCCAGGTGTCCAGTTGTCATGTTTGGATGGCTGGGGGCTCAGCCTCCGGGCAAAGAGATTGAGCTGGAGGGTCCTTCAAGGCAAGAAGAATCATGTCGTTGGATCACGGGAGGCTGGAAAAGTCAGTACGGACCAGACCAAACTGGGCCCCATGGGCTGTGGAGAGGAACCTGGACTAGTCCCCCAAGGGCCCTGGGGAGCCATGGCAGGTTCCGAGCAGGGGAGGGACAGGGGCAGGGTTATGCTTTAGTAAGACCTTTCTGGGGGCCTTGAAGAGGGGAGGAGGGAGAGGAAGAGCCTGGACCTAGGGAGGAGTATCAGGAGGGGAAGAGGGCAGATCTGAGAGACTGTCAGGAAGCAGGAAAGACCAGAGTTGGTGGCTCAGAGGCTGTGAGGGGAAGGAGACAGCCGGGATGAAGCTCAGGGCCCGCCAGGCGGCACGTGGATGGTGGGGTCATCCCCGAGATGAGGCCCAGGAGGAGGAAGGAGCAGGTGTGGGTAGAGGATGCCCAGATAAGGTTCAAAGTCAGTCCAGAGATGGTAACTTTTAAATAATAATAAAAAGGTTTTTTATTTTGGAAAAATGTATTGAGAAATACAAAAGAGTATACCTTGAAAAAGTAAATTTCTCTTGTCCCTCTGATCCCACTTCTCACTGTTAACTATTTCTTGTGTACTCTGGCCAGTAGGATTCATTAGGCTGTCACAGTGTCCCGGCTTGTGCTAAGCCCATCACAGACGTGACCTGGCTCACGTCGCTCCATCCAGCGTAGGGGCCAGGCACCACTGCTGTGCCCATTTTAGAGAAGTGAAAACAGGCTTGAAGAGGCGCAGGGATGGGTCCTTTTGAGGGCCTGACTTTGAAGGCTTTTCCCAATTGACAGCACGGGAGAGGGTCAGATCACAGAGGGAAGGTGCAAAAGGCCAGAGCCCAGGGAACTGGAGGGGGCAGTGGAGAGTTCAAGGAAGGCTGCCTGGAGGAGGAGGAGGAGGGTAGCCAGGAAGGTGCCTTCCAGAGCCTTCTGATGAAGGATTTGGATGGAAATACATCACTCCCTTTGGGAGGGGGGCTGAGGTACCACTGGCAGCAGGGGCAGGGTCCCCTCCTCAGCCCACAGGGCCCCGGACGTGTTCATAGGCGATGAGGCTGCTTGATGACATCTCAGGGACTCGGTGACAGCACAGCCGGCTGTTATGACGTCTGAGTGATTCGCCAAGTGCCTGTTACGACCAGCCTCTCTAGTCATGCCCTGGGGGGGGGGGGGGGAGGGGGTAAGGAGGAGGGGACGGGCCTGGGGGGTGGGGGGCGACAGGGATGCAATCATGCAGAGACCAGGGACTCCGGAGCTGAGCAATGATTTCTGGCCCCGCCACTACGGAAGGGTCTCCCAGAGGTTGGGTGTGAGGCTCCATCTTCCGAGGCTGTGCCTAGTGAAGGAGGTCTGCCTTCAGGGAGCTGTGGCTGGGGTGGAAGCAGTCTGGGCTCAGAATCAGGGGCCGGCCCAGGGGCTGCTGGGATCAGGGACCTCTGTTTTATCCACTGTTGTGTCCCCATCACCCAGGACAGTAACTGGCACACAGGAGGGGCTCAGTACATCTTTGTTGAGTGAATGAATCAAATGAAAGAGGTCAGCACTCCCCGAGACTCAGTTTACCCTCTTGACTAACAGCGTGGCCATCAGGTCGCGTCAGCCAAAGGCGACGCTAGGGTCGCCTCCCCATCCTGGGTCTCAGATCCCAGTCCTCGCTTCTGCAGTGGGATGGGGGGTGAGCAAGAAAACGAGTTCGCGCCTCTGGTGGGCTCCGCCCCCTTGTAACGTCACGAGCTTCTCGGGGATCCCGACCCTCGTCCCTCCCTTGGGATGGGGCGTCCCTAGGAACCCGGGAGTCCTGGTCCAGCCCCTCCCCTGGGCCCGGCAGCATTACATAACCCGACGTCGTGTCTCCAGGGATGTCGCCGGACGTCCTGGCCAGGCCGGGGACAATGGGCAGGGAGTGCCCCTCCCTCCGGGAGCCTGGAAGTGGCCAGGGCGCCCCCTCCTCTGATTCACCCTTGTTTCCGGCCCGATTCAGAGTCCTCCTTCTCCTCAGGGGTCCTCCTCTCCCCCTAACTCTCTCCCCTCACTTCCTGTACCCCCTGCCGTTCCGCTTCTTCCTCGACCCTGCAAAGATCCGTCCACTACACCCCGCCTCCCCAGACTCCCTGCGCTCTCTCCCGTCACTCGTCATTCCCGAGTCCCCTAAACTTCCAGTGTCCCCCGCCTGCCTTCACTCACCCATCCCAGGGCCCCTCTTCCCGCTCCCCACCTTCCCACCGCCGCCCCATCTCCTCCCCTGGCTGCCCAGCTTCCCCCATGACCTCAGTCTTCCCCAAACCCCACCCCCTCCCTCTAACTGACCTCTGATGTCTCCTCCGTCCCTAATCCCAGCCCCCTGTCGTCTTCCTCAAGCTGACCCCGTATCCCGGCTTCATCCCCCCGATCACGTCCCCGGTGCCCGCTCCTCCCGGACAGCCGCCCCGGCCCCTCCCCGCCCCCAGGTCCGGGCGGCCCGCGCGCCTCCCCGCCCGCTCCCACGCCGGCGCGGGTTCCCAGGCCGCCCCCCCGCGGTGGCCCAGAGACCCAGTTTGCGGCTGCAAAACATTGGTCTCCGGGCAACAGGCCCCGCCCGCTCCGGGGCCGCCGGGTGTGCGAGCCCTGCAGCGCCGCCGGGGCCGAGACGGCGCGGAGGCCGCCGGAGACCTGCGGGGCGCAGCGACCCGGGGACCGAGGGACAGCAGCGCGGAGAGAGCCGGGGCCCCGGAGCAAGATGCGCGGAGAAATTCGCGGAGGCTGAAGCCGCGGGGAGCTGTCTGGGCCGCAGTGATAAAGAGACCAGGCCACAGAGCGAGCAAGCACGGCCCCGGAAATAAACACAGAGATAGTGACATTAAACACGGACAGCCCCGGGCCCGCAGGGACGCCCCTGAACCAGGACAATCTACCTCTGGTGGCCAGGGCCTCTGCCCTCTGTCCCAGGGACTGCCTCTCTCTGACTCAGTTTCCGCATCTGTAAAATGGGTAGCGGCTTAGCAGACAAGGCCTTTGTGACAATTAAGTGAATTCGCTGACCTAGAGCTCCTAGCACAATTCCTGGCACGGATCATTCATTCATTCGTTCATTCAACAGATATTTAGTGAGGACCTACTACGTGGCAGGCCCTGTGGTAAGAGCTGGCGTACAACAGTTAACAAGACAAAGATCTCTGTCCTCCAGGGAGCTTACACTTTGGGAGTGGGGAAGCGGGTGATGAACGACGTATGAACATAAATGAGGAAATCGTGGGGCGGACCTGGTGGCGTAGTGGTTAAGTTCCCACACTCTGCTTCGGTTGCCCTGCTTCGAAGGTCAGATCCCAGGCTGACCTACGCACCACTTATCAAACCACACTGTGGCAGCGTGCCACATACAAAACAGAGGAAGATTGGCACAGATGTTAGCTCAGGACCAATCTTCCTCACCATAAAAAAAAAAAGTGCAAATTGTATATCACGTGGGAAAGGAACGAGCCCTGGGGAAATGGACAGGGAGGGAAGGTTGGGGTTGCTGTTTGCAGTAGGGCGGTCAGGGAAGGCCTCCACCAGAAGGTGATGTTTGAGGGAAGAGGGGAAGTTGGGGAGGGGGAAGCCATGCAGAGATCTGTGCTAAGAGCATCCCCGTGAGAGGGCGCAGGCAAGTGCAGAGTCCATAAGGTGGGAACATGTCTCAGGTGTTGGAGGCACGGGGAGGAGGCCAGAGTGGCTGGAGGAGAGAGAAGGAAGGGAGGGGAGGGGCAGAGACAAGGTCAGAGAGAGTAAGGGCAGGCGGTGCGGGGCCTTATGGGCCAGGTGAAGCCTTTGACGTTTACTGAGTCAGGGAGCCACGGGAGGGTTTTGATCGAAAGAAGGACACGAACTGATTCTAATCTTCACTCCATCCCTCGGGCTGTTTGTGGGGAATAGACTTTGGGAGGCAAGCGGGGGAGGCAGGGAGACCAAGGAGGAGCCCCAGGCAATGGTCCAGGCAGAGGAGATGAAGAGGGGCCTAGGGGTGGCAGGGATCAGATCCTGGAAGTGTCTGAACCGAGAGCTGCAGAATCCGCTGACAAGCACATTCGAGGCAAGCCCTCAGCAGATGGCAGCAGTCACCATTGTGTCAGGCAGTGCTCACGACATCCCCAGAGAAGTTGTTGTCATGCCCATTTTACTGACGCAGAAACTGAGCCCCAAAGAGGCCACTCAACTTGCCCAAGGGCTCACAGCTCAATCTGGCCCCAAAGATGGCACCTCTTATTAGGGCGGCTATTCCCAAGTCCGCACACCCAGACACAACACCCTCGGTGCCTGGAGCTACATGCAAACTCATCCACGTGGGCCCTGGGCCTCCTGCATCGATTTCCTCAGCAGCCACACCCAGTGGGCGTAGAAAGTGGCGGCCCAACGGGGGAATGCTGCCTGACTGGTGTTTGGGTTGTCAGGCAGTCCCCCGTGCTGGCCTGGGACACTTGCTTAGAGGCACGCAGCTACATGTAGAGAGGGTCCACCCAGCGCCTCCCCGCTCAGCATCTCTGCCTCCCACACTCGATGCCAGCGCGGGGCCAGGCACACCCAGCACTGCCTGCAGCGACCTGTTCAACACAGTCACACATTCGCACACAGACGGGTATGTGACCCTCCTGGTGAAGGTGCATTTTCAGGCGGTGTGCAGAAAACACACCATTTCTGTCTCTTTCTCTCTCTGTCCCTGTCCCTGTGTCTATCCTGTCTTGGCCTCTCCCTGTCCCTGTCTTGCTGTCTTTGTCTCTCTCTGACCCCACCCTCAGCCCCAGGTCTGTCTCTCTGGCTGCTTCACACTCAGGGCAGAAATCACTCCTGTCGCTGGCCATGTGTCTCCATCAAACCTCACCTATCAGGTGGCGCCAGAACCTGGCGCTGGGACAGGTGCCTGGAGGCCCCAGGTCAGCAGTTCTGGCTGGCTGCTCAGAATCACTCTGGGACGAGTTCACACGTTATAAGCCCTGCCACCTCTTCCTCTGAGAGTCCGACCCACAGCTTTTGGGTGAGAGACTCGAGAAATCCACCTTTACAAAGCTTCCCGGGTGACTGGGACCCCTGTGGGCTTGCACTAGTTACCCCGCCTAGCTTTGCACACAGGGAAGAGCAGAGCGCACACCCCGACGTCATGCAACAGTCAGCTGCCGGGGGCTCTGTGCTGTCCGGATGCTCCTTGGGATCCCTCTGGGAACAAGTTCGGGAGTTAAATTAAATAATAAAATAAAAGAGAATCACAAAGAGAGTCCCAGAAATGCATAGAGACTCAAGGTTTAGAGACTCAGAGAAAGAGGGGCGGGGCGGGGGACAAAGAGACCCAGAAAAGGACTCAGGGGAACAGAAGCAGAGAGTGACAGAGACAGAGAGATAGGGGTCAAAAGGATGCAGAGAAAGCGATGGAGGGACATTAAGAGGCAGGGACTGAGACAGCCATCTAGGGGTATAGAGAGACTCCAAAAGGGGCATATTTTCTTGTAAATAAGACAGTATACACACGGCCCAAGTTTTATTGGCTCTACTTTCTAGAAGCAGCTGGTGCCATGGTTTGGCAATCGCTGGCTTCCCAAGCCGGGTCCCCTCCCAGGTCCTATAAGTAGGATGCACATCAAATCCGTTTATATAACCTGCCCTCTGTGCAGAATCTAGGAGCTTTACATAACATAGCCCCGTGAGTCATGCTGAAGACATGGGGCACTGACCTGACACGCCTAAGGAGAGGGGACCCCTCACCCAGTACCGTCACCTGGAAGCGACGGTGAGATGTGAGGGATCACATGTTTCACTGAGGAGGAAGCAGAAGGTCAGAGAGGGCAAGGTACTTGCTCTGGGTCACACAGCCAGGATCCAGCAGGGCAAGCATTCCATCCATAGCTTCCTGATTCCATAGCATTTGCACCCCAAGACCAGCAAGAAAGACAATGGCTACCATGTGCCCCTTTACAGAGTGGAGGAAATAATCAGAAAAAAAAAAACAGTAATAATACAACAGTCCCTGTGTATTGGGTGCACTGTGCTGCAGTAAATACTTTGCAAAGACCATCTCATTTATTCCAAAACCCAGTGAGGTAGGGGCAGAACCCAGTTATTAAATAACACACTTATGCCCGTTATGTACGGAGCGCTTACTATGTAGTAAGCACTTAACAGGATTTCATACTGTCACAATTCTGGAGGTCGGTGATGCTATCCCTCCCATTTCAGGAAGGAAAGAGGCTCAGAGGAAGGAAGTCACAGGCCAAGATCACAGGGCGGGTATTTGAACCCAGGTCTCTCTAGCCGTTTATCTCTGCCACCCATTCCCCTTGGATGCCTATGCACACGCGCAATCACCCTGAATTCTAATACCAACAGCTCAAATACTTTAGCTCAAATACCAACAGCTCCCGGCTCAGATTTCTCTCTCTGCTCCTGGAGGGCCTAACCCAGCCTTCCATCCCCTAAACCTCCCCGACGCCTGGGGAGCGACCGTCTCCTCTCCCGGCGGCAGCGCGACGGGAGCCCGAGCCTGTAAAAATGTTCCTGCCCCTTTAAGAGAAGGAACAGTCGGCCGGCGTTGCCAGGCAGCGCTACGGCAGTTGCCAGGCAACGTCAACAAACGACGCGGCCGCCGTCTCCGTGCGCCCCCCTCCTCCCGCCCGCGCCGACGCGGTGACGCGACCGGCTGTGGAACGCCATCACCTAGCAACGCGCAGGCTGTTTGTCCCCGGGCCCGCCGCGCCGCCGCGCTGGGCGCAACCAGGACCGGCCCGGGCGGACAGACGGGCCGACCGGGAGCCCGGGGGGGGGGGGACGGGGGGCTGCGGTGATGGGAGCGGGGGAGAACCGGGTCCCCAAATTGCCGGTTTCCCTTTAGACAGCCGCCGTCTGCTTGTCGCCTGCTCCTCCTGTCTGACCCGGGACCGCCTCCGCTCGGGTATCTGTCCGTCTGCGCCCCCTCCTCCCCGGCGTGTCTGTCTGTCCGGCGTCTCCCGCGCCGCGGCTGTCTCATATTACCCCCAAACCATAACAACCAAAATAGATTCAAGCACTCGTCTCGGGCCTGCCGCTCCGGCCTCCGATTCCCGGGTTTCTGGGCGCACTGTTGCCATCGGGGTCCCGACCGGTGGAGACAGACGCTCGGGAACAACCTGTACACACGCGCGCGCACACTCGGAGCCCCGGCCCCGGAGCCCCCTCCCGCCCGCGCCCCGCTCCCCTTGGCTTCTCTTGCCTGTTTTTCTTGAGCCTCACTCATCAGACAGGCGGCGCGCGGTCCTTCCATCCCGTGTCCAGGCAGCTGTCCACAGCTGGGAGGTTCCATAACTCATCCCCAACCCCCCCCCCAACATCCCCCATCAGGAGCTTCCTGTGACCAGGGCTGGGGGGAACCTCCAAACAGAAGGAATTGTGTGTGTGACAGTGTGAATGGATGTGGCTGTAGGTGAGTGACGGCCGGGGACAATGTGAACATCTGGAATTTCCTGTGTGACAGCGTGATGGGGAGGGCTTCCTTTATGTGTCAGGGTGCAAGTGGCGGACTGAGTGAGTGGCGTCCCCAGTTTGCATTTGCGTACCTGGATGTATGGGTACTTAGAGCTTTGCGGACTGCAAATGTGTGTGTGTGTGTGTGTGTGTGGTCGTTGTGAGTCTCTGCGTGTGGTCATATGTGAACAATGAGTGTGTCAGTACCTATGCATGTGTGTGGTTTTGCCTCTAGCTTGCATTTCTGGTTGTGTGTGTGTGGTTCCGGATCTCTGTGTGTGATGCTCTGTGCGTAACTATGCAAGTACCTGTATCTGGAGCAGATTCTCTCTCAGACTTCTCTCGACAGCCTTTCTATTTCTAATTATATATGTGTTTGTGCACACAAGCCTGTGTGTGTCAAGTGCACATGTCTGTGTAATGGTGTGAGTGTTCTGTGCTTCTGGGCGGTGGTCTCCCGTGTGTGCCTTGCAGCGCTGTTGGTCAGAGGACAGGGGGGTCTCGGGAGCTGCGTGTGGTTGTACAGCTTTAATTCGCAGCACCCACCACACTGTGTGACACACAGCAGGGCCTCAGTCAATCCTTGTGGACTTGCTCTCGGTGGTTCTCTTTGTAATAGCATTGGGACCTCTGTACCTCAGTTTCCCCATGTGTCCAAGGGGGACAATAACCACACCCACTCATGGGACTGCTGTGGTGAGTAAAGGAGCTCAGAGAGAGCATTCAGAAGGCATCTGGCACAAAGCGAGCATTTACAAAATGCCAGTCTGGACTGTCAGCAGCATTTTTACGTCCTCCTTGTGGGCCCCTGTCTGCATGTGTCAGAATCCAAGTGACACACTCAGGCGTTAGCTGTGTGGTCCCGAGCTGGTGGGTACCGAAATACTTCTGAGTCTCGGTTTCCTTCCTATAAGATGGGCATGACAACGGACCTCCCCCAGGGGAGGCTGGGACCAAAGGAAGCTGTGTCTGTAAGAATTGACCCTGGTGTAAGTCCACGGTGACCACCCAGTGTCTACACGGCCCGAGGGTGATCACGATTGTGAATCGCATGTTCTGGGGACGGCAGTGGAAGGGTGGAGACTGGAGGGGGAGGGGAAGAGTTCAAATCACTCAATGGGACTGGGAATGCTGGAAGCTGAAGAGGGAAGGAGAGGGAGTTGAAGCCGGCTGGTTGAAGGTCAGATTCCAGAAAGGACTTCCTCCCAGGACTGTTTGGAGGCTGAGGGTTAAAAGAGGCTGCACCTGTTTGGAGAGCTGCCTGGAGGAACAGAAACCAGCCCGACTCTGTCCTGCTGGTGGAATTTGGGGAGGGGATAACCACAGCAATAACAAGACGGCAGGATATGCAGACTCTTGCAGGGACTTTGCAAGCAATTTCTCTCCGTCTTGTTCCCAGCTCTGTCCCCAGCGCCAGACACAGAGGAGGCTCTGAGTGAAGTGGATCTGAATGGCCGACTGAAGGAATAAATGAATGAATGAATTTCAGGCCACCACCACCTGTGTCTTGGGCTTGAGGGGCTGTGGGGAGGGCCCGGTGGGCTGCCAGGGCTGGCCTGGGGCCCTAGCCTGAGGGGACCCGCCTCGCCTGTCCCCCCAGCCCGCTGTTCCCACAGATGAGGGCCTTGGAGGGCGTGGAGGGGGCCGGGAAGGGAGCGTCAGGCGCTGGCCCGCCGCCTGCCCTGGACGGCTGCCCGGAGCGTCTGCAGGAGGCAGAGGGGAGCTCCGGCGCCTGAGTCACCTCGGAGAAACCCCGGCCGCATACCTGGCCGCTGACATCAGCCGGCCAGGGCACCCCGTCAGCCCAGACAAGCGCACTGAATCACAGGCGGAATTCAGCCACCGCGGGCGCGGGCACGTGGCCACTGTGACCTCCCTCCCCCAAGCCACCCCCGCGTGGCCGTCTGGCTGCGGGGGCGGGCAGGCCGCAATGGGGTCAGTGAGGGGGCAGGGGGCCTGAGTCAGGGACCCGGCGGCTACAGTTCGAGACCACCCGGCCGCAGGCATCCTCGAGGTGCAGGAAGGAGAGTGTGGGAAGGGGAGCCAGTGGGGAGGCCCCCAGGGTGGCGAGGAGGAAGCCCCGTGGGTGTGACCGGGAGCCTGTGGATTGCGGCCAGCGGCTGGATGACCCAGGGAGGGTGGGATGGTGTTTGCGCAGAGAACCTCGGGGTCAGGGAACAATGGAATCGCCGTCCAATGCGCTCACCCACCCACACGCGCGCGCACACACACGCTCCGAGCCCCAGCCGGGGAGGCCCTACCGGCGGCCACCCCAGGACTCCGGAGCTGGGTTGCGCCCAGGCCTCACTCCGCACAAACTTGCAGGCTGGGCAAGTTCCCTACGGGCTCCGGCCTCAGTTTTCTTATCTGTTGAGCGGGAGTAATACTAATCATTATGGCTGCACCAGCTCACACTCAAGGGGAACTGACTTTCTGCCCCACATTGTTCTAGGCATGCTCCGCAGAAGCTCGTTTACTCCTTAAAACCACCCTAGGAGGGAGGTACTGTTATTAGCTCCATTTACAGAGGAGGAAATTGAGGCTCAGAGAAGTTAAGTTGCTTGCCGAGCGTCACACAGCTAGTACCCTCCTTATAGTGTTATTGGGAGAGTTAAAGAAGAAAATGCAGTGGACCTGTGTGGTGTAGCACCTGACACATGGTTAGTTTTCTCAGATGACTGTCCGCTATGTTATCAGTGCTACTCATATTATTTTCATCCTAATTCCAGCCAGAAAGGTCTCCACAACAGTCATCCTCACCACCATGGTCCGGCCCTTCTTGTTAGCTTCCCACAGTCTCTCCTGCTTCCTCTTCCTTAGTCTCGCACGTCAACAGGAGAGAGAGAGTGCTTTCGGGGAATCCCTCCTTATCTAAATCTTTTCAGGATTTGACAATAGTTGTCCAGACCCTGCCTCCACCAGGAAGTCCCCCAGGCTTGCTCCACCCTCACCGAGCACTCCTGCCACCCAATATCTGGAGTGGAGATAGCCAATGACACACCGTCACACTACACGGGTCTGGTTTGGGGGGGAGTGAGAGGCTGGCCCCCACAGTGAGGGGGTCCACAGCACCCCTGGCCCAGGGCCTGAGACAAACCAGCATCGGAGAGTGGCTTAGCTGGGTCTGCGTGCCTTCCCAGGTGAAGCTGTGTGTGTGTAGTTGTGGGCGTGCGTGGGAGACAGCTGACACAGGAATGGGAGCTGGGTGTGTGATGCTGTGGATCCGTGTGCCTGGTTCTGTAGAGGTTTGTGCAACACGAACGTAGATATCTAAGAAATGCCACGCGTCCACAGCTCTGGGGGTCTCCCTGTGGCAGCGGGGGGCCTGGCTCTGCCAGCTTCTGTGTGCGCAGTGGTGTGTCTGTGCAGACAGACACGGGAGGGTGCCTGTCGGTATCTGTGGTTTGGTGTGTGCACACCCCTGCAATGGGTATGCACAACAGCGCGCATTCAGCTCTGTGGGTGTGAGTGTGTGTTCGCTTAGTTATTTGTGTGTCTGTGCAAAGGTGAAAGGTATGCGTGCACATCTGTGTTCGTCTCCATGTGTGTCTTTCTGTCTCCATGGTTTGGAATCTGTAAAGCAAACTTCCTTCTTCCCACCCTGACAAATGCGTCCACCGCATCCCACCCCGAGAAGACCCGGGGTCGCCGGCTCAGCGCAGGTCATCCTTGCGGACAGGAAGGAAGGACAGGCAGACCGACTGTTCATCAACACCTGGACCCAGGCCCCGACACCCGTGTGCAGCCTTCCTGCCTGTCAGCTGGTCTGTAACATCTTCTCCCTTCCATCCACGCGATGGCAAAGCCACAGAGAGGCCCACATAGGTTTCTGGCTGAGACTGTCTGTCAGAGTTCACGAATGAATAAATGAGCACATGGTGAAGATGATTGAGTGAACAAATATTGATTGAGTGCCCAGCACTGTGCCGGGGCCTTGCAGGGACCAGGACGGCCTCAGCCTGGGCCTCAATGATAATCCAGCTCGGCGCAGGTTGGGGGGAGACAGACCCTTCCCCAGAGGGTGATGAACTGGGAGAGGCAGAGCTGGGGTGGGGGGCTCCCAAAGGAAGGGTACTGACCCTTTGGAGGGCTTCCTGGAGGAGGGGATATAGGAGCTGAGACCGGGAAGAAGAGAGTGTGAGCTAGAGGGAGCAAAAGGAAGAGTGCTCCCTGCAGAGGGAAGAGCATATGCGAAGCCTTGAAGACAAGGCAGAGAGACCGTGGCATCCGAACCTGACGGGAAACAGGGAGAGGGGAGACTGGGGTGGTCAGTGCCAGCCGGGCCACACCGGGCCTCGTGGGCCATGGTGAGTGAGGAGTCTGAATGCAGAATGAAGGGATCCTCAGAGGGTCAAGCTAAGAGATCCCATTCTAGAACACTTTGCTTCCCTGAAACTCCAGACACCCAGTCCAGGACGCCTCCAGGATTGCTCAGTGGGGAGCTGGCCTAGCCAGCCAGCAATACTCACTGTTCATTGCTGGGCACTGAGGAGCCCACAGTTCCTAACCAGCCTGGCTCTACCCTCACGGAGGTCACGGTGATGACAGCAGGACACCTCCCCACACACAGGCACACCCCTCCTCTTCTCATGCCTCAGAAACACTCGCCTTGGCATCACCCCGGGGCTTGCTGGAAACACAAAAAACCACCTCAGAACTTCACTGTCACCAGATGCCCCAGTGAGTCATGATCACGTGAACAGCCAGAAGCACCGAGTTCAGCCTGAACTTCCCTGTGCCTCAATTTCCTGCTCTGTGCAGTGGGGTATTAACAGAAGCTACTGATGGGGCTGGCGCGGTGTGAGGACTAACTGAGAGGATGGCGTGAAGGCACCGAGCACAGCTCGCTAAGCGTTTGCTTTCTTCCTCCTCCTTTTCCTCCTCTTCTTATTACTAAATTTCAGAGCCCACGGTCATCTTCCTGCTCTATGGTGGGGAAACTGAGGAACCTAGTAGGGAGGGCTTTTGCCAAAGGAAGCATGGAAGGACGTGCTGACGGCTGCCCTTGGTGGAGTGGGCCCTGGGGCTGTTTACAGGATGCTCCGAGCAAGCAGAGCTGGCACTGCCACCCCCCCACCTGTGGGGGAAGAAGGCTGAGGACCCCCCCACCCCCCTCCCCATGCAGAGCCAACCCCTGGGGAGCCAGAGCAGGGGTCCTGCTCTCTCGCCCACTCTCCAGTCCTCCTCCTCCTGGAAGCTCGCCGGGGTTGAACTCCATGGAGAAAGCCTTGCTCTGCCCTCCACGCTCTGTGAGCAGGTGTGCATGTCTGTGTGTGTGTTTGCATGAGACTCTGTGTGTGTCTCTGTGTGTCGGTGTGTGTGTGTCTCCAGGGTCAACTTTTCCCTTAGGCACAGAGGGCATGGTGCTAGAGCCCGTGACAATTTTAAGGGCCCATGAAAATGTGTCTCTGCTTGCGGTAATGTCCCCAGGAGGGTCTACGTCTGCAAAAGCCTGGGAGCTTTATTTTAATAATGAAACGAGCCCCCACGATGTGCCATGCATGTTGCAGGAGGTTTACTGACAGTCACATAATCCTTCCACCAGGCCCACGAGTGGGGCGCTATTCCTGTTCTCCTGTCCCGGGCACTCTTTATTCTGATCCCAGCTCCACCACTAACTTGCTGTGTGGCTCTAGGCAAGTGACTTCACCTCTCTGGGCTGCCATTTCCTCGGCTGTAAAATGAAAGTTCCTACTTCCTAGGAGCATTGTGAGAATTAAACCAGTTACTGTGAATGCTGGTGGAACGTGAGCTCTTGTTATGGTGCCGTGACGACATCTACGTGCGTCTGTACCGAAGGTGTGTGTGTTGTGTGCATTGGTGACCACCAGGCAGTGTGTTTCTCGGTGCCGGGGTGTGCGTGTGAAGCTGTTTCTGCGTGTGGCCATGTGTGTTGCTGCTTGCGAGTGACATCTGAAGGCCCACGTGTGACCCTGTGAGTGTGTGCCGGTGGCGCTGTGGGTGTGTGGCTGCCCGTGTAGGGTGTGAAGGGCTCCGGGCAGCATCTGCGTGTCTCCTTTATTCCGTGGGAGAGAAGATGAGGGGCTTGGACGGGACAAGGCGATGAGGGGTCACTCCCTGTCTGATGCTGGGGTCGAGTCACTGCCTGCTGGTGGTTGCTGTGTCATCTCCTGGTCCCTGTCGCTGCTTCCAGACTGCTGGCAGACAGAGGGGTGTGGGGGAGCGGGGCAGAGGGCTGGCTTGAGGCTGGGCTTTTGTCTGGAAACCTCAGCCTCCCCTTGTTGCCCGCCATGTCCCTCCAGCCTTCCACATCTCCCTCCCTGCTCCCCATTCCTGGAGCAGAGAATCAGGACTCTCCTGGGAATAAGGAGCCACCCCCTCCTGTTCTGCCTCAGACCTGCTGTGTGACCCTGAGCCAGGCTCTCCCCATCTCTGGGCCTGTGGGATTCAACCCTTTTAAAGTGCTTCTCCCTCTGTGCCCAGGGCTGGGCCAGGCTCTGCGCCGGGAGGGAAGTGCCTGGATGTCTAGGATTTGTGAAGCAGCTGGTAGGACCCTTCCTAGGGGTGCTTAAGAGTTGGTGGCGTCCAATATACCTGAATTAGACTCTCGAAGCCCATTTCCTAATGGGGCGGCCCCAGGTAAGCGGCTTTGCCCCTCTGAGCCTGGGTTACAGCGGTGAACGCTGCAAACAGACAGCGGTGAGTTTGTAAGGCTTATAGCTTGCAATGAATGGAAGCCGCTATGGTCACCACCGTCATTTAAATGACCCAACACCCAGTTTTGGTTTCACTCAACCTAGCAGCTCTCAGAAACCAGGAAGAGAGTAGGGGCCCTAGAGTTTGACAGTTGTGGTTTTGAATTTCTCATGATGGCATCTTGGGCAAGTCATAGTCTCTCCAAGTATCATTTGCTTCTTTTAGCAAATGAAGATTTTCCTCCCTAAACCTTCCAAAGGTGTTTGAAGGATTACAAACCTTGTCTTTAAAGAGTTAGTACAAGAGCTGGTACCGGTGAGTGCTAAATACGAGGCATCTGTGATTATTATTTTATTATTATTATTATTAATTATACCCCCCAACATACGGTTTTTCTCTCTGTGGGTAGGATTATAACGCGAAGAGAGGTTCCCAACACCATTAGCCGGGACGCTTCACCCCAAGTTTCATTCCCCATCCCCTCCAAACCCGCGTCCTTCCCCAAAGCCGGACCTCGGGGACCCGCGGGGTCCAAGACACGCATCCTTCGTCCAGCTGGGAAAACTGAAGCTGAAGCCCAGAGAGGGAAAGCATTTTCCAAGCTCGCTCAGCGGGTTAGAGCAGAAGCTAGTATGAGCCTCGGGACTCCACCCCTTCCTTGACTTTCCCCTGGAGCCTCACGTCCCCGCCCACCCGGCTCGGGACTCAGTTTCCCCCGCTACGTGACTACACAGTAGCCAGGGCCTCCTTTTGGAGATGTGCCTTTCCTCTCGGGTGGGGGCGCTGCACCATAGGGAGAACTGGGAGGGGCTGCCAGAGGCTAGGGGCACCCGCTGGCTGGGGTCTTCCCCGGGCGCGTCTAAGAGCCTATTAATACCAGCCCCCGGGGCGGCGGGGCACTGCGCAGGCGCGGGCGGGTTCCGCAGGCGCGAGGGGTGAGCGCGCGAGCGAGCGAGGGATTCCCTCTGACGTAATTGCTAGGATACCAAACAAACACTCCGCCGCGCCGGCCGAGGTCCTTATATGGCTAATTGCGTCACAGGAACTCCGGGGAGGCGGGGCCGGGATCCCCTCCCGCCGAGTGGTCCAGAACGCAGCCCCCGAGACCCCCGGGGCCGCGAGGGTGATGCGGGTGACCAGAGGGAGGCTAGGGAAGCCCTCTTGCCGGACGGCGCGGGGTTTGGTTCGGCGGGACGGGAGATTTGGGGAAGTTTGTCCAGCGCGGGATGGGTGACGTAACAGGGGGCGGGTCCCGGGCGTATAAATACAGGCTGGCGGCTCTGGGCTTCATTCATAAGACTGAGAGCTACCGCCACGGGAAGGACACGCGGAGCTGGGACTCGGAGACTTGATTGTTGTGGTTCTTCTTCTAGGGGGGGTGGGCTGTGAAGTTCGGTTTGTTATTTTTTTTTTCCGGAGAGAAAGTTTTTGGAAGGATTCTTCTAGATAATTCTACATTTTATTTTGGAGGACCGACTTAACTTTTTTCGTCTTCTTTATTACTCCCCTCCCCCCGTGGGACCCGCCGGACGCGTGGAGGAGACCGCACCCGAAGCAGATTCTGCACAGCAGGACAGCGCTTTCCGCCTCTGGGGGAGCGATCCCCCGGACACCCCTGGGATCTACGGAGCCTGGACTTTCGGGAGGCACAGCGGCATCTTGTGGGGGCCTGGCCACCGCAGAGGAATTGCACAGAAACTTTGCCATTGTTGGAGCGGGACGCTGCCCTCATCCCGAGTTTCCCCGGACAGCGCACGTTGGGGACGCGCTTGGGTCACCCCGGACTCGCACCTTTCTTCTCCCACCCGGCCATAGCCTTGGCTTCCCGACGGCCTCAGCGTGGTCACAGGGGCCCCCCTGTGCCCAGGGAAATGTTTCAAGCTTTCCCCGGAGACTACGACTCCGGCTCCCGGTGCAGCTCCTCACCCTCCGCCGAGTCTCAGTATCTGTCTTCGGTGGACTCCTTCGGCAGTCCACCCACCGCCGCCGCCTCCCAGGTAAGTTCTTGAGGGTTGAGTGCTGCTTTGTGGGTTTTAATTTTTTAAGTCAAGGGTGGAGTGAGGACTTCTCCCATCCCAAAGAAAGACGTGTCCAAAGCCAGGAGCTGAGAGGGCAGAGGCTCACGGCGCACTTTGCAAACTGCAGAGTCGGGACGCGGTTGCAATGGGTTGCGTGCGTGGAGCGCAGGGAGGGATGGCAGAGGGGTCAGCTTTGGGGGTGGGGAGGATGCGCCGCTCGGTGCAACGTGTATTCGGTAGCCGGGCGGGGAACTTTTAGCCAGATCCGGGGCGCAGGTCCCCAACCTGAAGCTAGCGCGGTTAGGCAGGTGGGAAAAATTCCGGGGAAGCTTCCAGGAGCCTCCTCCCCTTTCCTCCTCCACCCCAGCGCCTATTCGGGCGCCAGGTCGCTCTCGCTCCAGCGGGAGAGCGGGCCTCGAACCCTCGGCAGAGCTGCCTCCGCCTCCTGCGCGGAGACGTAACGGGGGACCCGTGCGTAACGGCTGACGCGCTGGAATCCTCCGTCTGACGCGGGGCACGCACGGCGCGCGGCGCCCCCTTCGTCCGCCCCGCCCCTGACGTCCCGGGAGCGTTCTATTTTGGAACGCCGGGCCACGTTGCTAAGGGAGGGGGCAGCCCGGCGTTCCGATTGGCCGCCGCGGCGAGAGCTTTAGCCAATCAGCTTTCCCTTCCTATTTGTGGGGGGCAGTTCCCTTCCCCCTCTCGGTGCCCAGAATCTGGGGCTCCTCGGCGCTAGAGTCTCCTTTACGGGCTTCTAGAGGCAGAGCGAGGGGACCCCCTGTCGCGACGGGAGGGACCCTCTGAGACCCAATGAGTCCACGAGGACCTTGCGGGGACCCGGTCCCTCCGCTCTCGGGGGCCGAGCCTGTCTGTTTGTGCGCCGGGGATTCTCCGGGGGACCTGGGGACCGTCACCCTCTCCTCCAGGCACACACGGGCACACTCCCACTCCCTCTGCTCCGGACGCCCGGTCGCTCCGGTGCGTCCGAGCCCAGGACTAGAACCGCTAATCCTGGAGGAAGCAGCCAGGTGGTCTCCAGGAGCCCCGCCCCCTCTGGGTTTCCAAGGCGCTGATTGGCCAGCGAGCCAGCCCATCCCTCACCACGCCCCCGGGAGAGTAGTTGAGCCTTGCGAGCAGTTCTAGGATTCCGTTCCGGGGTGGGGGGATGAGCGCGGCTTGGGCCTGGGGGCTCCGGACCTGCACCATTCCCCGTCCGCCACAGTCAGAGGGAGCCTGGCTCGTCACTTTTCTCTACTTGTCCGATCACCCTAAGCTGTCACGTGTCAGTCTCACTCCGGGGAGAGACAATTACTTGAAACGTTGCTCTCAACTCCTAGGCCCGTCCCTCGACACCCTTTTCACTGAGACCCCCCGCCCCTGCACGGGGGTCTCATGGACCCTCCTGTCCCTCACGCCCTGGCTCAGAGGGGTGTGTGTTGTGTGTGAGTGTGGAGGAAGGCTTGGCCTAAGGCCTGTCTCTCTCCCTCCCCTTGCCTCTGGGGTGGGGGTGGGGTGTTGTGGCTGTGTGTGTGGCTGTGACTCCGTCCCGGGGGTTCTGTCACCCGGCTGTGTCCAGCCTCCTCCCCACCCCCCCACACCTAAGAGTCACCAACCCGGGGTGTGATTCACCACCCGCTGGAACCGTGCAACCTTTCCCCGAGGAAGAAGGAGGAGGTAGAAGCCAGTTGAGCAGAAATCCTCTCATTAACCACTGCGTCACGGTGTAGTGGAAGGGTGGGTGTTGTGGCTTTTTGCCTGTGACACACACATCCACACCCGCTCGCCCTGTGCTCACTCACGGGGTCGGTGTGTGTATGTGTGTTGGGTGTGTGTGTGTCGGTGTCTCTGTTTGTGTGTCTACGCCTGTGTGTGTATGTGTCACCCCGTAGGAGTGCGCCGGTCTCGGGGAAATGCCCGGTTCCTTCGTGCCCACGGTCACCGCGATCACAACCAGCCAGGACCTCCAGTGGCTCGTGCAACCCACCCTCATCTCTTCCATGGCCCAGTCCCAGGGGCAGCCACTGGCCTCCCAGCCCCCGGCCGTCGACCCCTACGACATGCCAGGAACCAGTTACTCCACACCGGGCATGAGTGGCTACAGCAGTGGCGGAGCTGGTGGCAGTGGTGGGCCTTCTACCAGCGGAACCACCAGTGGACCTGGGCCTTCCCGCCCTGCCCGAGCCCGGCCTAGGAGACCTCGAGAAGAGACGGTGAGTAAGGGGCATCAGACCTTGGAATGGGGGGAGGAAGCAAGAGAGGCAGGAACTTTCTCAGTATTGGGATGAGGGACCACGAAGGCCTCAAGGCCACAGAATCCCTATATCCTTGCCACAGTCAGCGAGGACTAAGGGTCCTTTACTGTCTCCTGGGGGTTCTGGAAGAGGAGGAGGTTTGGGAAAGGTGAAGGAGGTACCCCGTGTCTCCCAGCCTCATGGGCTCTATCTCCCCTACTCAGCTGACCCCGGAGGAGGAGGAGAAACGAAGGGTTCGCCGGGAACGAAACAAGCTGGCGGCAGCTAAGTGTAGGAACCGTCGGAGGGAGCTGACTGACCGGCTCCAGGCGGTGAGCATGGCGCCTGGGGTGGGGTGAGGGTATGCTGAAAGAGGGGCTCGCTCCCCGGCCTCTGCTCCACCCTCACCTGTGCCCTTATCCTGGCCTGAGAACCAGAGGTTCCACATAGGGAACGAGGTACAGATGTGGCCAGTTGGGTAACCCTATGCAGACACACAGACCCTCACCCACTTAGGCGAAGTCCTGGCCACTCTCTGTCCTGGTTTATGACCCCCCTGGCACACACAGCCATCCCTCTCCTGGCTTTCACTTCCTCTGAGGGGACAGGTGAGGGACCTGCAATAGAGGGGACCTCCAGTCATTTCTCCCTTTTGGTCTTGGGCAAATGATAACCCATTTTTGCCTCAGTTTCTCCATCTCTTAGACCCTTCATCGAATCTGCAGGTTCCTTCTAGCTTTAACGTTCTAGAAGGTCCTTGAAATGAAATCCTTTTATCTTATGTGAATTCCCCACCACCCAGATGTCTCAGTCCTTGGGCTGGCAGCGACCACCAAGGCCCCCCCTCCCTTTTTGTGCCCCACCTCACTCTGAGAATTTCCCACTTTATGCCTGCGGGGTGGCCTGCTACCCTTGCAGGAATCAGGGAAGTCCTCTACTGTACTTTCCTGCGCTGCCTGCTCTCTTTCCCGGGAGGCAGAGAGGGGAGGGTCGTAGAGGGGAGTAGGTGGCGTTAAAAACATATAACAATTGTTCATTCATTCAACAAACTCCGAAATTGAAATTGTTCATTCAACAAACCTCTGAGTGCCTTCTGCAACCAGAGACTTCCATGGGCCCCTGGCTGGCCCCTTCCCAACCATCCACTGGACAGATGGGGAAACTGAAGCTCCCAGAAGGCAAGACCCTTGCCTCAAGCCCCATAGCGCACCAGGCCCCCAGCGCTGGGCTCTTTCCTCTCCATCCGCTGGGCCTCTGCCGCGTGTCTACAGGAGATGCTTTCTCCTTTCTCTAGTCGCTCACGCTTTTTTCCTCCTTCCTCCCCCTCCTCCGCGACCTGGCCGCCGGGGGCCTCAGGAGACAGATCAGTTGGAGGAAGAAAAGGCGGAGCTGGAGTCGGAGATCGCCGAGCTCCAAAAGGAGAAGGAGCGTCTGGAGTTTGTGCTGGTGGCCCACAAACCGGGCTGCAAGATCCCCTACGAAGAGGGGCCCGGGCCGGGCCCGCTGCCGGAGGTGAGAGGTTTGCCGGGGTCAGCATCCACTAAGGAAGATGGTTTCAGCTGGCTGCTGCCGCCCCCGCCACCACCGCCCCTGCCCTTCCAGACCAGCCAGGACGCACCCCCCAACCTGACAGCTTCTCTCTTTACACACAGTGAAGTTCAAGTCCTCGGCGACCCCTTCCCCGTTGTTAACCCTTCGTACACTTCCTCGTTTGTCCTCACCTGCCCGGAGGTCTCCGCGTTCGCCGGCGCCCAACGCACCAGCGGCAGCGACCAGCCTTGCGACCCCCTGAACTCGCCCTCCCTTCTCGCTCTGTGAACTCTTTAGACACAAAACTAACAAACACACAAAGGAGAGAGATTTGGAAGAGGAGAAGGAGGAGAGAGAGGGGAAGTGACAAAGCAGGCGCCCGGCCTCCCTGCCTCTCCTGTCTGACTCTCTGCCGCCGCTGCCATCGGACAGGAGGACCCCCTTGTGTTTTGTGCCGCCTCTTGTTTCTGTGGCCCGGCGAGGCCAGAGAGCTGGTGACTTTGGGGGCGGGGGGGTGGGGAGGGGATGGACCCCCCCAGCTGCCTGTTGGCTGTCTCACTTCAACCCAACTTCTGGGGATGGGTGGGTGGGGGGTGATGCCCACCTTTGGGCTGGAGGGAAAGGGGTGCTGGTGGCGGGGTGGGGGGTGGGCTGGAGTTCTCTCCAGAGAGGCCCAACAAGGAAAGGCCACAGAGCCCCCCCCCCACAATGTCTCCCCCACCCCCCCTTCCGGGCCTGACCAGGCCGGTTCTCTCTGATCCCCCGACCTTAGCTTATTTAACATTCCCACGTGGTTAGATCCTCCTCTGAATTGAGCCCACCTTTAGAGGGAAGTCGATGCCCCCCTCTGATAACCCCCTTCCCCCCACCCAGACTTAGTCTGAAATGTGAACCTCCCTCCCCCACTCTCCAGCCGCTCCCTCCCCGCCAAACTGGCTCTGATTCGAATTTCTCGCCTCCTAAGGATGCCCCCACATTCAGCCCCCAGCCTCCCTTCTGATGACAGTGTTATTGGCAGCCTCCCTCCCGCCTCCAGCCTCCCCTCCTGGCCTTCCTTGTTGGGCCTCTCTGATTCAGGCAGCAGGGGGCGCTGTGATGCTGTCCTGCTGGAGTGTCTTATACTGTGAAATGAGTCGGCCGGATTTGGGGGGGGCGGGGGTGGGGTGGGGGGAGCGCGGTGGGACAGGACCCTTCCGGAAGGATTGTGCCCCCCACTCCCCAAAGCCTTTCCTTGGTCTCCCCTCCCCGATCTGCCTCCTTCCTCCCCTCGCCGGTGAGTTAGACTCCAGGGGGTGACAGAATCGAGAGGTGGGTGACAGTTATCCATCCGCGAGGCCTCTCTCCTCAGGACCCCCGGCGCCAAGCCCTGGCCTTTTTTCTTTAAGGCCTGTCCCCTTACCCCGGCCTAGGACGCCGACTTCTCCCTCCCCCTGGCACTCCCACATCCTTTCTAGAAAGGGAGCAAGGGGAGATGGCCAGGGGGCTCGGCAGTTTTCCGGAGAAGCTAGAAAGGCTGAGGCTTTGGCCTCCTACCGCCCCCCACCCCCAATATTTTTGGACTGGCAAACTCGAAGGGGCTGGGCTCCCACGACCCCAGCTTCCCCTCCTCCTTCCCCCCAGCCCCGAATCTTGGTTTTGGCTCCCCCACCCCGCCTCTCCTTGTGCTTCGCCTCATGAGCATTTCATCATGAGGCCAGTTGACATTTTTTAACACCGGATGGGCCCCAGCGCCCTCCGTGCCGCATGGAAGACATTCCACGTGCTCCGTCCTGCGCCTCCCGCCCTCATCCCAGACCCCAGACCCGTCCCGGAGCTATTTATCCCTTTCTCGGTTTGCGAAAGGCACTTATATCTATTATGTATAAATAAATATATTATATATGGGTGTGTGTGTGCGCGTGAGTGTGGAGGCTTCTGCAACCTCGGCCTGGGTCACGTTGGCCCCCGAAGCCGTGTCATTGGATTGGAAACACTGCTTCTGGAAACTTCAAGTCAGCCTGTCTCCGGCTGTCTTTTCTCTGGCTGTCTCTATCTGACTGTCTCTAGCCGTCTCTTCTCTGATGGTCTCGTCCCTTCCTGGGTGTCTCTGGCTGTCTCTTTCCTGAGTGTCTCTCCCCTTCTGTCTTTTCTCTGCCTGTTTTTTCTCTGGCCTTTTCCACCTGTCTCCTTTCTGACTGTCCCTGATCTTCCAGCTGTCTTCTGACTCTGGGTTCGTTGGGAACGTGGGATTTAATTTTTGTGAGTAAGCCTGGGGAGCATAGATTTTTACAATCTGTATCTTTTGAGAATTCTGGGTGCAAGTGTGAAACTGGGAGCAGGGCCTGCCCCTGCCGACGGCAAGTTATGGAAGCCCCAACCCCCACCCAATGGCTGTATTTGTGATTCTCTTTTTGTATTTTGCACCTGACCCTAGGGGGCTGGGGCTGGCTGGCATTGGGCCGCTATCCTCCCCCCGTGGTTCTGCACTGTCGCCAATAAAAAGCTTTTAAAAATGCATCCACCAAGATTCAGGGTCTATTTTCTCCTGACACTCATCAGCTGCCTTCCTTTGAGTATGAGTAAGTGAAGTGAGATTGCTGGGGGAAGAAGCTATGCAAACACACACACAGGGTGGAACTCCTACTGGTGAATCAGCCCACAGCAGGATGGACGGGGGCTAGACAGTTAGGAGGACTTCCCATACACACAAGGCTGTGCCTCCTCCTAGAAAAAATAAGCAGTCAGAATATTAGCATCCACAAGCAAAAGATACAGAACTAAAAAAAGCCAGAAAGATATAGCCCCCAATATTGAAAATAACCGATGAAAAAGGGTGTCCTTGGGGTTATATGAACCACAAAAACTTGGCTCCCTTTACACTAAGGATGTGTTTCCTTTTGCTTTTCACATGACCGCTCCTTCTGGGTTATGACCATATTGGGGCCAACTCAAGACTGGTTCAACAAAAAATATTGCCGCTTTGTCCAAAGATACAACCGAGCCATCCCATTGCAAGATCCAAGCCCTCTCCTATTTGCATAGCAGCAAGCACTCTGGGAATTGAGGTGATGCTCCAGAGGTCATCGGGATGCCTTAGTAAATGAATAAGCAGGGGAATTTGAAATGATGGAATCACTTAACTTATCAATTAATTTTTGAAATTTGCTAAGCATTTACTGTGTTCCCAGCCCGGCACTGGGCAGTGTTGGGGACACTGCGGGGACTGAGACAGCCCCAGGCTATCCCCTTCTAGGGGTCACAGTCCCGTGGAGGGCACAGACCTCAGACCCCAGTCAGGGATGATCCGAAGTGGACAGGGTTGGGGGAGTCCATGGGGCTGGGGCAGCGCAGTGGGGGCACCTGATTTGGTCTAGGAGTCAGGAAAGACCTCCTGGAGGAGGGACGGCTGAGTCCTGGAGGATAAATAGAAGGTAAAGAAGGGACTAGAAAAAGGCTGAGTCTAACAAAATAGTGAGTGCAAAGAGCTGTTGGTGGAGAGAGGACTTGACACATTGAGGAAGCGAGAGGCTCGCCGTGGCTGGAGCAAAAGGCGTAGAGAGAGAGCTTAGCGGGGACCAAATTCTGCAGGCTTAAAGTTCAGACCAAGAGTTTAGATCATCTCTTGAGGGCACTGGGGAGCCATGGCAGGTTTTGAGCACAAGAAGGGCAGGCCAGGTTTGTGCTTTAGATAGACTCCTCTAGCCATCAGACTGAGGGTCGCTGGGCGAGAAAGGGGCAAATCCGGGCCAGGAGACCAGGCAGGAGGCTAGGGCAGGCACCCCCGGGTGTGAGGGAGGGGGCTGGAACAGGGCCAGGGCTGTGCGTTAGAGAGGAGGGGGAAAGATTCAAAACACAGTTCTGAGGCAGAACAGACAGGACTTCATGAGCAGGTAGCTTGGGAAAGACAGCACAGGGCAGTGATAAACAGCGTGGACCAGGGGTCTTGGAACCCTGGGACTGGAGGTTTACGGAAGCTGGGTGACCTTGGATGAGAAACTTCATTTCTCTGAACCTCAGTTTCCCCAGCTGCAGGATGGGGCTGTTGTGAGGAATTACTGAGCTTGTGCACGCCAAGGCTGAGCTCAGAGTGAAGGTGCAGATATCACCATCCCCATCGCCAGTGTTCGGGCCACCCTGATCCCCAGCCGGGAATATTCCGCACCCCGCCCCCGACTTCTGCTGTCTCATCGCCTCTCCTCCTTCAGGTGTCTGCTCATGCGTTACTCTGACCCCGCACCTGAACTCAGGTCTCCTTATTAGATGGCCTCCAGATGGTCTGTACTTGCCTTCCCAATGGTACATCTTTGTAGTCGTTGACTATATGTGTAATTAACGATTGTTTAAAGTTTGTCTCTTCCACTGGACGGGCAACACCGCGAGGCCAGGCCAGGGTTGTCGTCACCCCTGTGCCCCCCAGCACAGCCCAGTGCAGGGCCAGGCACCGAGCAACCACTCAGCAAATATTAGTTGAATGAGTAAATGAATGAATAAACGCTTGACTGATTAATAAGTGCATGCGTGATTAAATACGTGAGTGAGCAAATGACAACGGATGAGTGAGCGCGCGAGGGAAGGGGAGAAACCGACGGTAATTCTCAAACTGTAAATATCCCAGAACTGAGCGTGGAGATGAGCTTTTCTTGGAAAAACTATAATCACAGGAAGAGACCCGCATAGTGGAGGATAATAAATTACGATGCATGGGACTTCTCCAGGTGCCGGCCCGAGGCGCAGCCTCCGGGACAACCCGCTCTCTAAAGTCCAGTTTGAAGGGAGGAAAAGAAAAGGCAACCACACCGCCCGAAAGGTGGAATTGAACCACTCTGTCGCTAGACAGCTACAGGTTTGAAGCCTGCACCCCAGACCACTGAGGATCATCCGGGCAAGGGTACCGCTCGCCCTCACAGATATATATAAAGCACGAATTCCTAGCTTTTTAACATCATGGTCGTATGGCTTGGGAGGCATGAGATTGCTGCCTTCAATACATATAAATTCCTCCCAGTCGTTTATTACGGTAGATATCCTTTCAAAACGTTTCCTTTGCCCGCATGGCAGGAATCACTGCCGATTTCGAAACCGTCTTCATTTGCATGGCGCCGCGCATTCTGGGAAACGGCGCCCGAGGACCCGGCCCCCTTGCCGCTATTGTTAAAGAGCCGGAAGCCCCCTTTTCCAAGTAAGAAGTCAGTTTTTTAAGAGAGACTCATAATTCGGCATTCAGAAGCCCCTTCCCTGAAAGCTCCGAATTCGAGCAAGCGGGTTCCTGCTGGAGGCTGATTTAGCCCAGCCCCGCAGGCTCCGGGCTGGTGGCTATGGGGCTGGTGCGACACCTGCTGTTCTCTTGGGGAACTTCAGCGACCTGTGGAGCCCTGTGTTCATTCAAACGTTAGTGAGCGCCTACTGAGTCCCAGGCACCGGCCTAGAGGCGGGAGATGACAAAAATTCTGTCCCCACTAAGTTTAGACGCTAGAGATCATCGATTTCCGCACCTGCACTTTATGACCAAGGAAACTGATGCTTGGGAACGGCTAGTAGCATAGCCCGGTCCACACAGCCCATCCACTTGGGAGAATCGAACCTGTGCCATCAAAATTATTATCACAAAAAAGGTGATCGTTTTATGAGCGATGTCGGCCTTTCACCCCTCTGACCCCGTCTCCTCCTCTCTCCGCATACACTTGGCTTCTGGCATATAGATCCCTCGCTGCACACCCCAGGCGTGCTCCCTTCTCAGGGCCATGGCTTTGCTGATCCCTGCCTGAACCTCCTTTTCTCCCTCCACATGTTCACATACTCACTGCCTCCCTTCGCTGAGGCCTCTGTTCAAATACCACGAGTTAGTGAGGCCTTCCCAGACCATCTAATCTGAAGTAGAAAGTCCTGGACCTTGAGGGTATTATGCTAAGTGAAATAGAGAAAGACGAATACCGCATGATTCCACTCATATGTGGAAAATAAATGAGCAAACACATAGATGCAGAGAACAGATGGATGGTTACCAGAGGGGAAGGTTGGGGGAGGGCGAAAGGGCTAAAGGAGGACATTTGTGGGTGACAGATGGCAACTAGGCTTTTGGTGGTGAACACGATGTAGTCTATCCAGAAGTCAAAATACAATGATGTACACCTGAAATTAATATAATGTTAGAAATCAGGGGCTGGCCCCATGGCCCAGCGGTTAAGTTCACGCGCTCTGCTGCAGGCAGCCCAGTGTTTCCTTGGTTCGAATCCTGGGCGCGGACATGGCACTGCTCATCAAACCACGCTGAGGCAGCGTCCCACATGCCACAACTAGAAGGACCCACAATGAAGAATATACAACTATGTACTGGGGGGCTTTGGGGAGAAAAAGGAAAAAAATAAAATCTTTAAAAAAAAAAATCAATGTGACCTCAATTAAAAAAAAATAGCAAGTCATGTCACTCTATTCTCTTACCCTGCTGGACTTTTCTCCATCACTCTGTTCACCGTCTGTCATCTTCTATGTCTAGTTACTTCTCTGAGCCTCAGTTTCCTCATCTGGAGACAAGACTAGTGCAACTGATTTCACTGGAGAAATCCTATATCAAGCGGGTCTGGCATGGGGCCACGCAAGCGGGAGGCACTCAACCGCCCCAATCTTCCTCCTCTATTCTGTTTGAGGGTCACCACCACAGCATGGGTGACAGGTGGTGTATGTCCATGCCTGGGATCCGGGCCCATGAATCCAGGCTATGCAGAGCACAGAGCAGTGAACTTAACCACTACGCCACAGGGCCAGCCCCTCTTTCTCCATTCGTCCGTATGGACAAATGGCCACTTGGTCTTATGGAAAGTATGAATAAAAGCATCTTTAGGAAATTTTACTATTTTTCTAATTTGGAAATTGAAAACATTGCCCTTGCCTGGCAAACTCACATTCAAAAGAAAACCCCTAAGCACTTTTTTTCTAGGTAGATAGTTGCCACTAGGCAATCCCTCTATACAAATTCTGGGGCTGTAACCACGACTCCTGTAACATCATTATTTATTTCCTAAAATGTGACATGTGTCACTAGAGGCAAGCAAGATGATTTTACGGGCTGCACAAACAAACATTTTAAATGTTAATAGTTTTGTGTTTATTTTTACTATCTTCTATTTCTGGCAAGTGACATTGACTTCCTTGGTGGCGAAGTAACTTTCCTTTTAAAAGTCATTTGTTTTATTTTTAATAAACCAATTTTAAAAATTAGATAAATAGCAGAACAGGTGATATAAAGATCAAGAAGGCAGTGAGGGAATGACTGAATTTCAGGAAACAATGTCATAGCTAACAATAGCAGCTTCTGTTTACTGGACATTTTTTGTATGCCAGGCCCTAGGACAAAGGCTTTACATATAGGTGTGGTTATGGCGACATTTTTCCATTTGAGGAAACTGAGGCTCCGAGAGGTGAAGTCACTTGCTCCAGGTCACACAGCCAAGAGGTAGTAAAGCTGGGATTCAAATCCAGGTCGGAGGGTCTTTAGACTCCAGTCTCCTGTCTCCTCCTCCTTCAGTTTAGTTTTGGAACCTGAGACCCTGTACTTGGTCCCAAGGCAACTGGGATGGAGAGAAGTGGGTGGATGAGGGACGTTTGGAAGATAGACTAGACATGGCTTCGGGACTGATTAGATGTGGGGGCTGAGCGAGTAGGAGTCAGGGCCATGCCTAGGTCTCTGGCCTGGTGACAACATGGGCAGAGGGGACGTCCCTGAGTTGGAAATCAGGTAGGGTAAGGAAGAGGTTTGGATACATTGGTGGCGGGAGTGGTCCAGAAGGCAGTTGGACACACGGGTCTGGGACTCAGGTGAGATGGCCACATAGCAGGCAGAGTATGGGGATCGACTAGTGAGCACAGGCACGGAGAGTGGCTGCTAAGGCTTGTCTGGCTCTGGGATGGGCTGTCTCTCAGATGGTAGAGGGGGCTTCTTCGGCAAGACGGGAAGTTTCCTCCTCCAGTGTCACTTAGGTGTTTTTCAGTGCAGGAAGGTGAAAGTTGGAGGGGGCTGGAAGCACAGGAGGCCTTGGGTTTTCCACAGGAGTCTTTATTACAGTGTAAATCCAAGCTCAGGCCTCCCCTGGGCCCCATGCAATGCCCTGGCGTTGGGGCTAGTGGCGTCCGGGAGACACCAACCCCTCACGGCGCCTCCAGCGGCGGGTCACGGAAGTGCACAGCAGGTGCCCTATCTAGGCAACTACAAGTCCCAGCAGGCCCCGCGGCCAAGGTGCCTCGCCTTTCCTGGACTCCTAGAGCAGAGCCTCGTGGGAAATGTAGTCCTGGCCGCTCAGGCAATTTGCGCGAACTTCCTGCCGTGAGCGATCTGGACACCCACCGGGAAATGGCTCCGGCCGAGGCGGGGAGAGGGTGGGGATGGAAGGGAGATGGAGGGGAGCAGAGGGCTGCAGTGGGTGGGGGCAGGCGTCCCGCGGGCATAGACAGCCCCTTCATTCGGCTTTGGCTTTGGATCCGGAGACTGCGGCTGCTGCCGAGGCGAGGGCTCCGGTCCCTGGGATCTTAGCTCGGATCCTGAGGGAGAAACAGGTGGGGTCACGAGGTGGGGCAGGAGACGGGGTAGGTATCTGAGAAGCACGGAGAAAGCTGGATGGAGGAACCAGCTGGGTGCCCAAGCCAGTCCCTACCCTCCACCTAATGGGGCCCGCATTGGAATTGCCTCTCGCCCTTTGAGAAGGGGACATTCAGTCCCAGGAGATTTAGGGACAGGGAATGGGGCAGTGGGAGTTCCCAAGGTTCCCCCCTCCCCATCCCATCCATCTTCACCCCATGCCCTTACTTAGCTTTGATGTGGCTCAACTGATTAGTCACCAATCCCACATACTGGTCAATCTGGGCCTGGGGAGACCAAGAAGGGACGGAAGGAGAGATTAGAGGGGGTCTTTCTCCCCAGTTCATCCAGGAGGCTGCTTTCTCCCCGACCGCCACATCAGGAGTTGGGGGAAGGGGCCCACCACACCACCTGCAACGCTAAACCTAATAAATACCCTTGGGAGTCAGAAGTTCAAGTTGAAGTGTCGGTCGGTTGGGCCACACTCCGTATTGGGAGTAATGTGAGGTAGACACACAAGAATTGGCCGGTGAGTCTGTGTCCTGGACACAATTGTTAATCTCTGAGTGAGCTGCGCATGCATGTGTGTGTGTGCACATGTGTGCGTGTGTGTGTTTGGGGCAGTGTGAGAGCAGAGGGCGTTGGTGTTGGCTGTCGAGTCCAGGTGGATTGATTTAAATACTGGTTTAATTCACAGTGTTCGCTGACTTGGTGAGCCTTGGGCATCCCAGCCTGTGAGAGAGTTACTTAGGACCATCTCTCTGGCGGGGATGGGTATCATTTGGCCCTCAGCTGTGCTGGAGAATGTCAAAAAGGGAATGTCCATCCAGCTGCCTGTCCCTGGATAGGACAGATGTCATTTGGCCCTGGAGCTGTCAGTGTGGTGGCCGACAGTCATCCTACCCGATTTTGATGGAGCTCTGAGTCCTTGGCAATTCCAGGGAGTCAGGGCATCAGACAGTCCACCGGACTGGCTGGGATGGGAGTCAGTCAGACCCAGACTATGTGTAGGGATTAGAGGGCATGAGTCTGTCTGTCTGCGACTGGAATGTGTGTTTGTCAGTCTCTGGTGGTATCAGGGGGAGAAGACACCTGTCAGGCTGCCTGTCTGTAGCTAGGACGTGTCAGTCGGACCTTGGATCCGTTGTCAGGAAAGGGTATCAGTCCATGTGCCTTGGGTTGGGGCATGTCCGTCAGATCCTGGCTCGGTCAGGGGTAGGAATACCAGTTGGTCTTCCTATGTCTGGCTAGGACATCTGTTGTGGGACCCTGGCTGTAGAGGGGGGGCAGTCAGACCACCCATGTTTGACTGCCAGCTGAGGGTCTGCCACACTCACCTGGTGCTGCCGGTACAGCAGGGGGACGGTGAATAAACAGATCACTCCTGCGGGCACAGAGACGGGGGTCAGGGTTCTCCCAGCAGATTAGCAGCTCCATGCAGAGCCCTGAGCCCCACCGAACCCCAGTGACCCACCCCACCCCCACAGCCTTCCCAGCTCACCCAGAATGAGAAGAGTCAAACCATTGAAGACGGCACCCACGCAGGTCAGGATGTAGAAGAGAAGGGCCAGCTGGGGGTGAGGGTCAGGGTCAGCAGGGCCTGGAGGGCACTCCCCAGGCTGGGAACGTCCCCAGCAATGGCCCTCTACCCCCCCGGGGCGGGACGGTGAATGTGGGAAACCCAGGAGGGAGTGAGGGCTTCAGGGCACCTTGAAGGAGTCCACGAGGTCTTCAACCAGGAAGAAATGCCGAAGCTGGGTGGCCGCGGAGACCACTCGGGATGCAATCTGCTGGGACAAATGCTCCTTCTGCTCCTGAGTCAGGGTCAGGTCAACATCCAGGTAGGCCCTGGAGAACCAAAGGGTGCGAGGCCACTCAAAGGCTGGATGGGGCCCAGGCTGAGAGGTATGACTGGGACAAGGGCAAGAAATGGGGGTTGGGGCGAAGGGCAGGTGTATAGGGCTAGGGTCAAGGTCAGGGTAGGGAGCCAGGCTCAAGGATTAAGGGTGAGAGGTTAGGAGCAGAGGTTAGAGCTGGAAGTCAAGGGTCAGAGCCTGATTTAAAGTTATGGTTGGGGTCACGTTGGAGTCAGAAACAGGAATAAGATGGGTCAGGGGTCAAGGCCAGGGTGAGAAGTTAGTGCCTGTTTTGAGGTCATGGGTCCTGACTTAGGGTCAGCACTGGGGTGTGGACAGAGGTCGGGGTCAGGGGCCGGGGGTTCTCACTGGAAGGGGTTGGTGCCGTCCCCCCGGTGTATGGCCTGAAGCACTTTTCGGTAAACCCTGAGAGAGATAGTGCCACAGAGCAGCAACAGGGCCACATGGGCGACCACAGACACGATGCTAAAGTGCAGGAGGCAGAGCAGGGAGACCATGAGGCCGGTGAAGACCACACCTGACGTCCTCGTGTCCTTCCAGTACAGCAGGTCCGCCACTGTGGAGGGGGTTGGCAATCAGGCTGGGGTTTGGACAGGCCTGGCTGACCTCTTGACCTCCCACTTCCTGTCTCAGGGCTGCACCATGACCTTTTGGCATGTCTGTCTAAGCCTTAACCCAATTTCCAAATTTTCAGTTGTCTTCTTTTATTCCGTGCTTGCCTCCTCTCTTTGCTTCCTGGAAAGCCCAAGTCAACCACTAGCATCTTACTCATCTTACTCCTGCCCATGGATTATGCGTGGACACCATAATAAAATGGAATCTTATATAAACTTGTCTACTTCTCCTTCTAGAATTCCCTCCTAGCCCTCCCCAAAGCCCCTGTCCATAGTTGTCTACCCTAGCTGTAAGTCATTCTACTTCTTCTATGTGGGACGCCGCCTCAGCATGGCTTGATGAGCGGTGCATAGGTCCACGCCCAGGATCCGAACCCACAAAGCCCTGGCTACCAAAGCAGAGTGCGTGAATTTAACCACTCGGCCACAGGGCTGGCCCCTGGAATAGCTCTTCATTCATTCCTTTTAAGGGCTATGTGGTATTCCATAGTGTGGCTCCATCATCATCCATTTGATTCAACCACGCATCTATTGCTACCCTCCCCCCGTTCCCCAACAGTGTGGCGAGTACCAACCTTCTACAGATATTCTTACTTCCAGGAGATTCTATTTCTGAGAGAATCCCATGGGTGCAATCACTGGGTGGACTAAGTATATATTTTCGAATAGCATAAATATTGTCAGATTGCTTCCTAGGAAGACTCTAACAATTCTGATTTCCATGAGCAACACAAAAGTGATCTTTTCGCAGCAGCCTGCCCAGCAATGGGTATTCTTGTTATTTTTATTTTTTGCCCACCTGACAGGTGTAAAGTGGTATCTCCTCCATACCCCTACCAACACGCCTTTCTGGGTCCTCAAGGTACTAATAATAACGCCGTCCTCCTTCCTAAGCCCTAACTCAAATTTCTGACCCCTTTCTGAGACCCTAAACTCAAGCCCTGACCTCTGGACCCCGGTGACCTGTGGACCCCAATGTTTCATCTCAGCCATCGAAACCTTTAACCACCCTCCCTATAATCCGATCATAGTGGAGCCCTGAACTGGAAGCCCAGTATCCTTTCTTTTCCTTCCAGACTCTCTCCATCCTCCCACCCTCCCTCCCTCTGACCCATGCTGACCGGTTCCCCTCAGGGTCTGACTCCCCCCACTTCAGCATCCTCCCTATACACATCCTCCCATCTACCTCTAACTAGGGCAGGCCTCGCCCGCCCCACACACACCCAACACCGGGTCCTTCCCCGCAGGCTCCCGGAGGCCGGTGCCAGTGGGTGGGGGAGGGGCCAGGTCGTCTGAGGCGGGGGCTAAGTTTAGGCACGCTGGGGGGAGGGGGCCTCGGCCACAGCTGTGCTGGCCCGTCCAGCTCCTGAGTGACAGCGCCGCCTGGGCCTGAGGCTGGGGGAGGGGGCCTCCCTGCTCTTGGGCCCCAAAGCCCTGGCTCTGCCGAGAGGAGACCCCACCCTTCCTCCACGCCCTCCCTAGACACCCCCGCAGACCCCCAGCCCCAGCCTGCAGCTCTGGGGAATCTGGGACCAATGGGAAAAATCCCCCCAGATTCGAGGGAAATAAAAGCGGATCTGGACCCCTTCCCACGGTCCCCAACCCTCGTCCCAGCCCACCCCAAACGCCCACCTTTACTCCCCATCTCCGCTCCGAGCGAGAGGCTGCGGACACTGCTGCTTCTCGGGGATTTTGCCCACATTGGTGGAACCCGGAGGGCGGGAGCGGGGGGGGCGGGGCCCCCTTACACCCAGCCAATGGCTCTCCACAGAGGTGGGGACAGTTCCAAAAAGGGGCGGCTCTCTTTGTAAACAGCCCAAAGCCGTGATGTCTGTAACCAAGCCCTGGCCGTTCGTGGAGGCTGAGCGTATTTTAAAGTAAGGCGGGGTCTATTTGCAATTGGTTAAAGGATGTGGTCGGGGAAGAGGAGAGTTTCTAAAAGGCGTAGAGTTTAATTAGAAATGTCCCATGGCCACATCCAGAAGACAGCCTTATTTTTTCAGGGGTTTGGCTTGTCCAAAATCAGGCTGTAGGGGGAGTACTGCAAAAGAGGGATTATTTTTTTTTAGCAATCAGCCAATCCTAACGCTCGAAGGAGGGCTAATTTCTCAAGTGGGAGGGAGAACTATATAAAAAGAGCCAATGGTAATCTTAGATAAAGGGAAAAAATTTTAAAGGGCGGAGTTTATAATGTCTAGCCAATAGCAATATCTCCTCCCCTCACTCCCCTCCGTTCCTTCAAGAGGTTGGTCCCTTTAAATTCCAATCCTCCCACCCTCGCTGTGGTCCAACCGAGCATCTTCACTCACGCAGTTTACCTAGAAGGTGTGGTTCCAACGTGAATTCTGATTGGTCCGTGCTATCGAGGCTCTGCCCCGTGATTGGCTCCCGCTCCAATTGCCCCCCCGGCTCTTCCTCCTTCTGGTCCAGAGAGGGCTCATCAGGCCAGCAGTTCGAATCCCGGGATCCGGGTGGGGACGGGGTACGGGCCTGGGGGGTCCCAGAGCCGGGGCTGGGCTGTGGAGTCAAGACTTCGTGCGGCGAGGACTGAGCGACTCCGAGTTGTAGGTCCAGTTCTGGCGCGTTAGAGAGAGAAGGCAGTGAGCATTCACCTTGGAGGTGCCCAGAGAAGAGACCACCCACCCCTTGTGGCTCCGGTCCCAGCGCCTAGGACATCTCACCTTTCCCAGCCTCTCCAGCCTCCGATCTGTCGGGCTCCTCGTCTTCCAGCGGGGTGGAGCTACTGGTGGCAGAGTCCTCCCCGGACCCCGCTCCCCGGGCCGCCCAGGCCAGCTGGTCCAGCTGAAGCCCCAGGTCCTCCAAGGGGCGCTCGGCCGGCGGGGCAGCGTCGGGGTCACCGCGGCGCCCGGGCTCCGGGGATTGGCTCAGGCTGGGGATGCTCTCCAAGCTGTCGCCCAGGCCAGGCTGAGGGGGCGGCTCTCGCGGTTCGGAGACTGAGCGGCCCTGGGGCCGGGGGCGGCGGGCTGCTGAATCCCGACGCGCCCCGGAGCCCACCACTCCGTCGAAGGCAATGTAGGAGAAGGTCAGCTCCCGAGGGGTGCCCCAGTCCTGCGACGTGGTTTCTTCCTCGTCGTCCTCCGAGAATTCCCGGGCTGTGTGCAGCTCCCGAAAATCCGAGTCGTCGTTCCCTCCTGCAGAGAGCATCGGAGGGCCGTGAGCGCCTCGGAGCAGCACCCCGACCCTGTCTCCTCAACCCTCCCCTCCCCTTCAAGTCCCACCCTCACCTCCTCCCCCTCCACTTACCTTCTGTAGAGTCAGGGGTAGAGGAAGCTGTCGACGGAGCTTCTTCTGCGAGAGGGAAAGAATTGAAGACTCTTAGAAGCTTGGACTGTCCGAATCACAGAAGTGTGCCCGTCCTGGAGACTTGGACGGTCCGAATTAAGGAATCTTAGAATATTTTAATCACGGGACCTTTAGAACATTCTGCGTACAGACTGTAAAACCTTAGTATCGCTGCTATCAGAAGGTCAGTCTTAGAAATTCAAATCCAGGAAACTTCATCTTAGAATCCTCAAATTAGGAATTTTAGGTTTCGATTCATTTCATTCCTTCAGTGACCATTTATTGAACGCCTACCTGCCAGCCAGGCACTGTTTTAGACCCTGAGGATACAATTGTTGACAAAACAGACAAAGCCCCTACCCTCACACAGCTTACACTCTATGGGGGAGACAGACAATCAACAAATACCTGATGTTGGGTGTTAAGTGTGCAGAGAAAAACAATGCGGGGAAGGGAAAGTGAGGGGATGCTCTTTCAGACAGGGTGGTAAGGAAGACATCGCCGATAAGATGACATTTGAGCAGAGACATGAATGAAGAAAGGGAGCCATGAGGATATCTAGAGAAGAGTCTTCCAGGCAGAGGGAACGACCAGTGCAAAGGCCCTGAGGTAAGCACTGTGCTTAGCATATTTGACGAACAGAGAGATGTGAAGTGACTGGAGCACAGTGACTGAGGGAGAGAGGGGTGGGAGATGAGGACAGATAACGGGGGTGGGGGTGGGGATCATGTATGGCCTTCCTTTGTAAGCCAAGGTAAGGACAAGATCTTAGAATGTTGAGATGAAAGTCTAAAATGCTGAAACAACAAATTCTTAGATTTTGGCATCTGGACTCCCAAATACGCAAGTGGCTAGATCTGAGAATGTTGAAATCCACGGGGGTGTGGGACAGAGAATATTTGACAGGGACTGTTAGCGCCCTGGGCTTACAGATCACGAGGATCAGATAAGGCGTTTCCAACGTGGAATCTAGCCGCTCAGAGCTAGCTCGGGGCTCAGCCTACAGAAGATGCTCAATACCGTCTGGAAATTGAAATCGGACGCCGCCCGCCCCCACCTCGTTTCCTCAGCTGGGGAATCGGAGGCCAGGAATCAGAGGCCCAGGGCGGAGTGGGTCTCCTCCACGGTCACTCCCAGTCAGTGATATAATCCGCTAAGGACCCAGGAGTCCTGGCCCCAACCCAGGATGGCTGTTTCCCAGGGACAGGAGGTTGGACAATTGGGGAGAGGCCGGGGCTGCCTCTGGGTCTGGGCAGGAAACGGAGGTGGGATGCCGAAGATGGGTGATGCGGGGTGGTGGGAGGGGGGAAGTCAGACCCCTCTTCTCCATCCTGGTTCTATCCCTCCGTCCAATTCCCCTCCTCGCCGGCTGCGGCCAGCACCAGGCCGAGGGGACAGCTCCTGGCGAGCGTCCTCACGCTCGGGTGGGGCCCGGCGGCGCATCCCAGCGCCTAGCGCGCCCCCCGCCAGCTATCTCAGTGCCCCCCATCCTCCGCCCCGTCTCACTCAGGTCCTCCGGGTCAGGTCGCCCCCGTCGCCGCTGGAACGCGGGGGGAGGGGAGAGCATCCTTTGTCTCCTTCGCCTCCTCCCCCATCCCGGCTCTCCCGCCGCCAGGCGCGGAGAGGAGACCAGGGAGGAGCCCACCCGAGGCCTCTGGGCCCACACCAGGCTCGAGCCTCCCTCCTACTCACTGCAGTGGGCGAAGACCGGCAGGACCTGCCCCATGGCCCCCCTCGGGCCTGCATCGGGACCCCCGCCCACTCCGGCCACGCCGCCCTGGGCCTGGGGCCGCGGGCGCTCATCTCCGCCGCGTCCACGACGCCGCCGCCATCCTCGCCGCCTCCTCCTCCCGGGCCGCTCCAGCAGCCGCCGCCGCCGTCGCCGCCGCCCTGTGCTCGGCTCGGCGGGGGCGGGCGGGGCCGCGGCGGGGAAGGCACTGCAGCGCGGGGCCCGGGGCGGGGCCAGAGGGAGGGGGCGGAACCTGGGGAGGGCCAGGGGCGGGAGGGGGCGTGGCTTTTCTACTAGAGGGGCGGGGCCAGGAGGGTCGGCTCCGGGGCCGCAAAGGCGTGGGGGGCGGGGTCTAGGCAGAAAGGGGCGCGGCCTTTAGGGAAAGAGGGGCGGGGCTTAGGCGGGGAGGATGGGGGCGAGGATCTCAGAGTGGGTTGGGGCTGAGCTAGAGGCGGTGCACAGGAGAGGGTATACTCTACCGCTGTGAGGTGGGGTCTGAGCCTGGATTCTCAGAGGGAGTGGGAAATGGGACGGGAAGGAACTATATACTCAGAAAGTTTTGAGACAAGAGGAGGAGCTCAGACATGGGTGGGGCTTAAGCCAATTTAGAATTATTCAGAGTTGGGCGGGGCCAGCCAGAGACGGAGGAGCTGGAGGCGTGGCCTAGAGGGAGCAGGAAAGAACCGGCAGGGGAGCGGGCGCGGCCAGAGGGCGGGCGTCACCTGGAGAGAGGAGGCCGGCTTTGGCAAGCCAGCGTGGGGGCTGGGCCTGTAGTTAAGAGGCGGAGCTAGAGGCGGGGTCGGGACTGCGAATAATACAAGCATCTGAGACAGTGGGCTTGAAGGGATGAGCGGGACCTGGAAGACGAGCAGCTGAAGCCCGGGGGTAGGACCCAGACGGGAAGGGTGGAACTGAAAACATAAAGGATTTAAAGATTTGGAAGCCGGGAGCTTGGACGGAGCAGGACTGGGAACCCGTAGCCAAGAGTGTGGTGTTGAGAACACGGATTCTAGAGTTCGTTTCCCTGCAACACTGTTTCCTTCTTCCGTGACTCAGTTTCCTCTTCGGTGAATCGGAGATGAGGACGTAAAATAGTGTGTGGCACATGGGGCGGGCTCGTTTGCTACTGTTACCATTTCTCCCTGACTCAGATCCCAAACCCCGCTTTGAAGGTGCGAGAGAGAGGATACCCAGAAGTCCATTCCTTTCTAGAAACTCGACCTGAGTGCAGGTCAGGATATAAGGAGATTTAGGTGGTTTAAAGTCTCACAGTGGAGGGGATTAATGCGGGGGGGGGGGGGGGGGCAGGTGCAGAGGGCGGAGCCTTCCTGATCCCAGGGCCAAAGGATGGCGGCCTTCGCCCGCCTGCTGGAGCGTCTCTTCTGGCCAGCTCGCAAAGAAGAGGAGGCAGAGGAGGAGGAAGGGGAGGGGCGCAGGACTCCCCACGGGCCTCAGTTCCTCCTGGACGCGCCGCGATGCGCCCAGCGGCCGCACGGGGGTGCGGCGGCGTCCTGGGGCCTGCGCTTCGGGGCGAGCGCAGCGCAGGGCTGGCGCGCGCACATGGAGGACGCGCACTGCGCTTGGCTTGCGTTACCGGGACTGCCCCCGGGCTGGGCTTTCTTCGCCGTCCTCGATGGCCACGGCGGGTCGCGAGCTGCCCTCTTCGGCGCGCGCCACCTGCTGGGCCACGTGTTGGAGGCGCTGGGACCCGCGCCGGGCGAGCCGGAGGGCGTGTGCGAGGCGCTGCGTCGCGCCTTCCTGAGCGCAGACGCACGCCTGCGCGCTCTCTGGCCCCGCGGCGAGCCGGGCGGCTCCACCGCCGTGGCTTTGCTCGTCTCCCCGCGCTTTCTGTACCTGGCGCACTGCGGTGACTCCCGTGCGGTGCTGAGTCGCGCTGGCGCCGTGGCCTTCAGCACTGAGGACCATAGGCCCCTCCGACCGCGGGAACGCGAGCGCATCCACGACGCGGGCGGCACAATCCGCCGCCGGCGCCTCGAGGGCTCTCTGGCTGTGTCCCGGGCACTGGGCGACTTTGCCTACAAAGAGGCTCCGGGAAGGCCCCCTGAGCTGCAGCTCGTTTCCGCGGAGCCTGAAGTGACCGCCCTGGCACGCCAGGCCGAGGACGAGTTCATGCTCCTGGCCTCTGACGGCGTGTGGGACGCGATGTCTGGCGCTGCCTTGGCGGAACTGGTGGCATCGCGCCTCTGCTTGGGCCTGGCCCCAGAGCTTCTGTGCGCACAGCTGTTGGACACGTGTCTGTGCAAGGTCCTGGGGGTGGTGCCTGGGATCATCTAGGGGCAGAATCGAAGGGATTTAGAGAGGAGGGGCTTGGAGAGGCATGAATAAAGCTAGAGGAGGGGGTGGGGCTGCACTAGAGGGCGTGGCCTGCTGGAACGGGGCAGGGCCAAAATATGGAGAGGGCCGAGCCTGAGGGATACCTTGAGGCAAGATGGAAGAGTAGTAGTGCTGGATAGTTAAGAGGGAGGGATTTAAGAGAAAGGGCGTGGTCTTTTGCAATGGGGCGGGCCTGGGAGGTAGGCGTGGGTCCTGAGATATGATCGGTATCAGAAAAGCGGCTATACAGCAGGATGGGCGTGGCTTTGGAGAAGGGGCGTGGTTCTCTTTAATGGGGCAGGGCTGGGACAGTGAGAGGGCGTGGTCTAAGGGTTTGGTCCAGGTGAGAGGGCTTGGTTTAGACTGGCAGATGAGGGGAACTTGAGAGAAACGGGCATAACCAGAATGGGGCGAGGGGCACCCCAACATGGGAATTGTTGGGAAGCTCTGCTTCCAAGGGCATTGGGCCCCGTGCTGGGACATTCAACCGTGTCGCACCAGGCTCTCTTTTCTCCACCTTTTCCAGGGCAGCCTGGACAACATGACCTGCATCCTGGTCTGCTTCCCGGGCGCCCCCAGGCCTCATGAGGAGGCGATCAGGAAGGAGCAAGAGCTGGACGCAGTCCTGGGCCGCAGGGTCGCCGGTGAGCAGGCGCCAGGAGCTCGGCGGCAGGGGTGGTCAGCAAGCAGGGGAATCCCCATAACCCCTGCCTCCTTCTCAGAGCTGTGTTCCTCTGCCCAGGAGCCCCCCAGCCTGAACACGGTTTTCAGGACTCTGGCCTCAGAGGACATCCACGATTTACCTCCCGGGGGGGGTGTCTACTGCAAGTGAGTCGGGGTGGGGTGGGGTGGGATGCGGGGAGGGTGGTCGGAGGAGGGTCCCCTCCACAGGGCCTCGCTCTGCTTTCCAGGGCCGCTGTCATCGCTGATGCCTATTCTCAGCTCTGCCAGGCCTCAGGAGAGCGCCGGGAGGTGAGGACCCTGTGTCTTGAATGCTACTCTCAGGCCCATGTAATCCAGCCCCACCCCTTTGGTGATGGGGAAATGGAAGTCAGAGGGGACAAGGGACTTGCCTGATATGTTAATACATTCTCACTCCTGGCCCTGAAGCTTTGTGCTAGACATGATGGGTCGGGGAGGGATGCTGAGCGGGGAGAAGAGACTGTGTTTCCCTCCAAGAAATGTGTGCCCTGCCTTGCTCCGTAAAGCTCCGTCATCCCCAGCACCACCCCCTCCATCCAGAAATAAGGCAGAAAAATGCAAGGAATGTTGATGACCAAGGCCTGGCTGTGCTGCAGAGACCACCAGGACATCCCCGAGGTGGTCCAGGTCTTGGATAAGAGAGGTTGTAAATTGGATCCAGGGAGCCTCGGAGAATTTGGAGATGTCCGAAGAGGTGGTGGGAAGAGCCACATAAACGAAGGCACGGGGTGGGAGTCAGGGAGGAGATGGGAGAGAGGAAGCTGGGACCAGAGCCTGAAGGCCTTTGCCGGGCAGAGGGAGTTTAGCTGTTACCCCTCAGAGGAGGGGGGTTGCTGGTGGTCTCCCAGTAGCACTGGGACGGATGTGTCAGGATTCTTTGAAATGAGTGACAGAAACCCAATTCAACCTGGAAGAGGAAACCAGGGAATTTACTGGGCCAGGTAATTGAAGAGTTCAGAGACTTGAGGCATGACCTCATCCGCTTGTCAGATGACGTCATCAGGAACCATCTCTCAGCTTTATTTTCTCTGAGTTGGCTTCATTCCCAGGCAGGGTCTCCCCGCGTGAGGGGGCAGAGAGTTGCTGCTGCAGGCTCCTGTCCCACAAGCCTGCCATCCCCAGAGGAGAGGGCACACCAGTCTCCCGGGAGTGGTAGCAGTGGTTTCAGAGCTGGTTCTCAATGGCCACGCCGGGTCACATGCCTGACCAGTCCCTGTGGCTCTGAATGGCCAGGCTGGGGTCATGTGCCCCACCCCCAGGGGTTGGGGGTCTACTCCACCAAAACCGGATCGATTGAGAGATGGGGAATGGTGGACCCTCAAAGAAAAATGACAGTGGAGCTTCCAGAATATAGCGGAGTAGATACTAAAAGGCAAGGAGGGGTTCCTGTTCATCGTCTCCCACATTTTGTGTTACAGAAGGGGCAGAATGGGGCTGGGCAGCCCACTGGCACGCATTCAAGCTCTGCTCTGGACTTGAAGGCATGACAGCTTTGGGGACCCTTTGCCCAGTTGGGGTCTCAGCGGAACTAAGGAACAAAACTGCCTTTTTCCAGCTATGCAGACTAGCGGAAGGAAGACAAGCTGATGGAGGAACCCCACAAAGCTTATTTCCCCATCTCCTACTTCCCTCTCACAGAAAGTCTTATGAGAGGGGAAATTCCACTCATCATCTAGACTTAAAAATAAAATCCCAAACCCAATGTTTCTGAAATATTTAGAGCTGAACGGACCCTGAGAGATCACCTAGTTCAAGAACCTTCTCTTCCCCTTCCCATTTTTCATGTTTTCAGGTGAGGTAGGAAAGAGTCTTAATTGTTAAATTTTAATTACATAATTCAAAATACATTTTTCTGCTTGGGAAAAAAACACCACCATTATTTGCCCGGTCATTTGGCAAATATGGATTGGGGATCTCCTTGTTCACAGCCACGAACCGGGCAGACCCACTGAAATTTCTGCCCCACTGGGGGCCCCCTCCGAGTGTGGGGGAGACAGCCAGGAAGGGAATTTATCTAAGATCATCTCAGTCACTGACAAGTGTCTCAAGCAAAATAAAACAGGGGGAGGTGATAAGGAAATGACTAGGGGAGCGACTTTGGTTTTTTAAAATTGTTACTCATTTATTTCTCGAATGGGTCGTAAGTTTGCTCGGTCGGAAATTCAAAGGGTACAGAAGGGTGAACGATGAAAAGCCTTTCTCCCTCCCCCGCCCCACAGCCACTCAATTTTGCATCTGGGGATGGTCGCTTTAGACAGAGGGGCTCAGGGAAGATCTCTGCGGAGGGCACGACTGAGCAGAAACCTGACAGAGAAGGAGGCAGCCATGCAAATACCCCAGAGAAGAGTGTCTCAAGGCAGAAGGAAGAGGCAGTTGGAAAGCCTAGAGGCAGGTGGAGACTTGGCATTTTCAAGATAAGGCTTGAAATCTTTATTTGAAATCGAATTGCCCACAGCCCTATTCTTTATCCTATTGGTCAGCACTGTGCTGAGTTTGGAGTAAATTTTTCCAGACCTTTTACTCTTTATGTACACACACGTATGTGGTCCCTTAAGGTGTTTCCTTCATTTTTGTCATACCCTACTTATCATTTGGCAATTTGTTTTTTTCACTCAATAATATGTTGGAGACCTCTTTCGTGCCATTTACACACCTCATTTTTTTAGCTGCTGCCCAGCACTTCAGACAAGGGATGCACAATGGTTTCACTATCCATCCTCCTCTTGATAGGCATTCAGCTTATTTCCAATTTCTTGTTCTCGCCTCCTTGCTGCCATCAAGATCCTCGATCAGGCTCCTTGTGTACATCTAAGAATGGTTTTTACATTTTTAAAGGATTAAAAAACCAAGAACATGCAAAAGAGACCCTATGTGTAATATGCCTAAAATATTTACTATTTGGACCCTTGTAGAAAAAGTTGGCTGACTAGTGCAGGGGGCACCCGAAGTGCCACCCCTCCCATTTCACCCGTGGGAAGCCTGTGACTTAGAGAGAAGGACATGTCCGCTGGCAGCCCGAGGAGATACACAGAAAAATAATTATAACCTAGGTGGATCAGGATTCAAGATCTCCCAGGGTAGGGTCGAAGGGGAGAGGATTACTCAATTCTTCAGACAAGAATTAACGTCAGAGAATGGCCTAGAAGAATGAGGTAAGGGAGGTCAGCCGCCATGCGGGCAGGAGACCCGACATGGACAAAGGCTAGGTGATGTCCTCCCCAGTCAGCCCTGAGGATTGTTGGTTTTACACTCACACCTCGCACCCAAGCACAACTGGGGTTCTGGGGCTTCAGGCAGGGGGGCTATTGCCGAGATTTATAACCCGCCTCCAGGCCTCAGTTTACCCATTTGTAAATGTCTCACAGGATTTCCCAAGTTCCTGCCCCTGCCTAGGGCACCTTACCCGGGCCAGGTGGCGCTCTACGGGAGGGGTGTGACCACACGGGTGACGTCACGTGGGGCGTGGCCTGCGGGACCCGCTGCGGAAGCCTCAGAGGGTGGCTGGGCTCAACCCCTAGCCGGCGCGTGGGGGAGGGGGCTCCCGGGAGCTGGCACCTGGGAGGGTCTCCCCGCCTCGGTGCCCTCGATTGCAGGATCCCGCCATCCTCTGCGGGCGAGACTGAGTCACGGCGGGGCGTGCGTGGGGAGGGGGCCGGGGGGGCTTGATCCACACGGGAACCTGGAGTCCCACCCCCACCTAGGTTCAGCGCCGCCCCCACCCCCTCCCGCCCCCACTCTGCGGCTGTGAGTCAGCCGGCCGCGCCCCCTCGGCCCACTTCCTCCTTACCTTCCCGGGCGGGCCGGGGGGCGGCGAGAGGGACCGGGCCCTCCCCGCCCATCCCCCCTCCCTGGGTGGGGGAGGGGGCTCACCCCCGAGTAACCCTCCTCAACTGGCAGAGAAGAGAGACGTTGGGGGGCGGGGTCCGAAGGGAGGATTTAAGGGAGAAAATTGGAGAGAATCGATGCTTAACCAGAGGGTCCTCCTCGCACCCGCCCCCCGCCCTAAATTGAGCCGAATGTAAAGAAATGGAGAAGTCGATGGGGAGGTGGGGAGGGTGAGAAGAAATTTTGCCCCCTTGAGATCTCTCTAATAATCTCCACGGTGGGAGGGACCGAGAGATCACGGAAGGATCCCATCCCCTCCACCAAGCTTGCCCCCTAATTTGGGGGCGACCCCCAGCGTGCATCCCTATGCAATCACCTTGGGGCAGAGGGAACTAGCGGCAGGCTGGGGTTCCGCGTTGCCCGTTTAAGCGCCCTCCAGCCTCCCACCCCGCCGCCGGGAGGTGGCGGCGGCCCCTTTAAGGCGCAGGGCATTGTGGGTGCGGGGAGTGGAATTTTGGAACGAAATGTAGCGAAGAGAAGTACAGTAGTAAGAGTAACAGTGTCGCCGTCGCCGGCCGAGGGGCGCGCCGCCGAGGGCACGCCGCACCCCCTGCTGCCGCGCGGACCCCGCGATCACACCCCCAGAGGGGGCAGGCGCCCGAGGACCCGCCCCGCCCGCTCCACGTTCCCCCCAGGAAGCCGGACTCTATGGGGCGGGACCCTGGGGGACACTGAGCCCAGCCCGGCGCCGGCCCCGAGCCCTGAGCCTCCAGCCCGGGGCGCCCCGGGAGCAGCCAGCCCGCGGGCGCGCCGCCCGCCCGCCCAGCAGCCATGAGGTGAGCCCGGCCCGGCCTCCAGCCCCCTCCCCGCCCGGCGCGCGCTCCCCGCCCCGCCTTTGTCCCCCCCCCACCCCCCGCCGCTTGCTCTGGGCTGGAATTTGGGGACCGGGCATGGGGAGCCTCGGATGGGAGGCCGAGCCCCCTGGGACGAGCTCGACATAGCAGCCCCCTCCCCGTGACTCCCCAGGCTCTGGGGTGGGGTGGCGATGAGGCTCTCCTGGGAGCCCTCGGATTTGGGGGCGCTCCGAGGACTGTCGGATTTTTGCAAAGACTTTTTCAGAGGACCTCCAAGTTGGCAGCGACTCCCCGCGGGGAGGCCAGGGTCGAGGCAGGGCTCCGACTGCCCCCAGATCTCACCTCGGGCTCCGGGAGGAATGAGGGGCGCCCCGGTTTGGGGAGCTGGGTGAAAGATTGAGATGGAGCCCTTGGTTTGTGGGGTCCCCCTTTACGGGGCGCTGGAAAAAGTCTTCCCAAGTGGGACCTCGCTCCTGAACTTCGGGGGTACTTAAGCTCCTCGATTTGGGGGGCCTCTCAACCTCCCGTGGAGGAGGTTGGTGCGGACAGATCCACGGACTCAGATGCAGCCTGGAGGGTCTGGTTGGGACTCCCCTCCCTCACGCCCCCTCCCCATCGGCTGTGCCTAGGACCGAGCGAGCGCTCCGCGCGGAGGGCGGCTCCCCGGGCCAGAAGGGCGGCCCCTCTCCCCCACCTGCGCGGCCCTGGGGAGGGAGGGGGCGCGGCAGCTGGGGGAAGGGGGGCCTTTGTCTTCCTGACTCACCTGTCGAGACAGCTGGTGTGGGGGGCGGGCAAGGAGCGCTGCGGGCCGGCTGCTCTCCCCACCCCGGCGCCTCCCCCTCTCTCACCACAGTTCCCCCCCTCCCCCCAGCCATCCGGAGCTGTGGGGTTGGAGGAGGGGCGCCGAAAAGCTTCAAGGTCATAGCCCTCGCCCCCTGGGACCCAGGCTTCCCATAGTTCCAGCTATCTTCCCAGGATTTTAATACTGGGGGTGGGGGACCCAAGGATTTTGTCTTGGGTCCCTCCAAAGTCCTGGGTTCACCTGAGGGCGGGGCCAGTGCGGGCTGGGGGACCGGACTAGGCCCCCCCATTCTCCCCTCCCCCGACCCCCCATAATCTCTCCCTTGGGGCCTGAGCCTGACAATACTATCTCCCTTCCTCCGCTCTCTCAGGGACTTCCTGCCCCAAAGCCCCCAGCTTGAGGGGGGAGGCCCCTGGAGACCGCTGGGGCTTAACCCCCTGGTGCCCACATCCTCCCACTTCCCCCTTCCCCCATACCCCTGCCCTCTCACATCAAGGTGGCCTGCCTTTTTATGACCCTTCAGAATCCCCCTCCCACATTTTTTCCCTCTGATGTGAAAGGAGGTGTTGGAAAATTTGGAGCAAGGGGGCACCCCCAGTCACCCTCAAGACTTCCTGCCTACCCTTCCTGCATAGGAACATCCCTGCAAGGTCTGCCCTGGAGAGGGGCTTGTTTTCAGGAGCCTCTTCCTTCACCCTCTTCCCCGGGGACTCTCCTCTCCCACTGCCCCCCAGCGCTGCCCCTCGTCCCCCCCGTCGCGTTTCCGGTCCCAGGCACAGCGGTGGAAGGCGGATGGCGGATGTCCGAGTGCCGGCTGCCTCACTCCCTGAGACCGTAAAAGGGCAGGAGCGACGTCTGGGCCAGCCTCCCACCCCCTCTCCAGCCTCCGAGGACCTGGCCCTCCCACAGGGCCCCCTACGGCTGGCGGTGGCCAGACCTCCCACCTCCTGGGGGGTGGGCAGAATTTGAGCCGCTGCCTGGCCCATCAGAGGGTTCCTTCCACCTCCTGTGGGGTCTTCCCAGCCGATGGCCACACCCGCCTTCGTGGGCTGCATTCCTTCTCCCAAGACAGCTAGGATTCAAAACGCCCCATGCCCCTGTATAGGGGCACCTGGGGAAACTGAGGCTCAAGGAGAGAAAGGCCTGGCCCAAGATCACTCAGAAATTGCTAGGCACGGTTGGAGGAGGGGAGGGGACTGAGATTCTCTGATTTCTGGCTGGTTTAGTTGGGGACACTTGGAAGAAAGGATGTTAAGATGGAAAATTACAAGATATAGTTCTTTTTTCTCCCAGTTTGACAAATATTTGTCGAGCGTCTGCTGTGTCGGGGAATCTGAGCTGGGATTCTGGGAAAGCCCGGAAGGGGGGCAGAGGTCTGCGAATCTCAGGGCAGAAGGGACGCAAGAAGAATTTGGGTCCATTTCTTTCCTCTCCCAATAATACTAATTATTATGGCTGTTTTTATTTTTTTTTAAATAATGAGAACGTTTGAGCTGTCATCTGCTTTGTGCCAGGCACTGTACTGGGCGCCTGATTGAGTTTAATCCTCGCAGAAATTCTAAGAGATTGATACTCTTATGACGGTCCCCTCCCTCGGATGGGAAAACTGAGGCACAGAGAAATTAAGCAAATGGCTTATTAAAGTCAGTTTGGAAATGGTCAAACCTGAATTTGAACCCAGGGCTGACTCCAGACTATTATGCTATTAGAGAAAAAGCAATATAAAACCTTTAATGGTCTTTAAAAAAAATGCAAATCATATGCTTTCACTACACCAATACTTAAGGCAAAGCGGCAAAAATTGCCCAGGTGGGAACTTTATCTTCCTGATCACTTCCGGGAAAGTGAGGCTCGTCCTGAAGGAGGGACTACAGTGAGCCCGCACAAGCCCCACAGACCCTAGATCTGGTGCCCTATCCAGGGTTGCTTCAAAGATTTGTAGTTTAGAAAAGGTGTGTGTGTGTGTGTGTGTAGGTTTGGGGCTGGATCACAAGTTTTACGGTTTAAGGGGGCTATGGGGCAAATCTTGGAGGTGGGATGAAGGGGTGCAGGGAAGGCCAAGCCTCTGATCTGGAAGGTTTGAGTAAACCAGAGTGACTATGCTTGATTGCCTCCAGTGATGAGAAGCTCTCTTCCTCCTGTTTTGACTCTCAGCTTACGTGGAGCCTCTGCCAAGTTCTAGGTCCTGAGGTTAGGGTTTTTCTTATCTCTCTGAATGCTTACAAGAAACCCAGTGAGTTAACGGTTTCCAGGGCTGGAAACTGAGGCTCAGAGAGGTGAAGCCACTCAGCAAGGAGGGGACTTGACCCCTTTTTCATCTCTCACGTGCTAGAATTTCCCAGAAGGTGGGGACTTGTGGGGAGGGTTGGGTCCTGGGTTGGCTTCGGATTAAGATTCCCCCATGTCAAATGGAGGGTTCGAGACCCCAGGAGACCACTGGAATGAGGCAGACCATGTCCCCTTCCTCTGCCCTCCCTCCCTCGGGGCAGCCACCTTAGTCCCCTGGGAAGCAGCCATTGCATATATCGTGGAGGTATTTTTATCTTCCCCACCTTTTTTTTTTTTTAAAGATTTTATTTTTTCCTTTTTCTCCCCAAAGCCCCCCCGGTACATAGTTGTGTATTCTTCGTTGTGGGTTCTTCTAGTTGTGGCATGTGGGACGCTGCCTCAGCGTGGTTTGATGAGCAGTGTCATGTCCGCGCCCAGGATTCGAACCAACGAAACACTGGGCTGCCTACAGCGGAGCGCGCGAACTTAACCACTCAGCCACGGGGCCAGCCCCTTCCCCACCTTTTTTTTAAACCTCTCATACACACCACTTTATACCCTGCCTTTTAAAAAAGTCAGCTGAACTGTTTCCTCATCTTTGAATGAGGTTAGGAACTTGAGTGGTCTTGGGTTCAAATAGGAGCCCCTCTGCTCACTTGCTGTGTGACCTGGGACAAGTGTCTTCATCTCTCTGTGCCCACTTTCTCATCTGTCAAATAGGAAAGCACCAGAGTCTGTCTCCTGAGGTCACTGCAAGTTTCAGTGGGGAAACTGGAGCTCAGTACCTAGAACTCTGTCTGGGACACAGGCTAACCAATAAATGTCCCCTGCTGTGGTTGGGTTTTCCTCTTTTACAGATGACTAAGTTAACAACTGTTGAGTGCCTGCTGTGTGCCGGGCACCGTTCTAGGTTCTGGGGACACAGCTGGGAACAAAAAGGACAAAAATCCCTGTACTCCCGGTCCTGATGTTTTGGTTGGAGAGACAGGCAGGGATGGCTGCTATGAAATGCGGGACGTGGGATGAGAGGGCAGTCAGGGAGGGCTTCTCAGAAGAGGTGATGTACGTCTAAGCGGAGACCTGAAGGAGGTGAGAGTCCAGGTTGAGGAAGAATAAATGCAGAGGCCCGAGGGGGTATGCGTCTGACATGTTGAAGGAGCAGCGTGGGGGCCAGTGGGGCTGGAACAGCGAGCTGAGGGGGCGGGAGGGGACGAGATCAGAGATCACGCAGATCATGAAAGCCATGGGAAGAGCTTGGCTTTGATTCTGCGGGAGCCAGGGGAGCTTCCGAGAAGAGGAGGGACATGATCCGACTTGTGTTTTAACAGGATCCTTCTGCTGTAATGGGGACATTGCGACCTGGAGAAGGGCAGGACCAGCCTGGGGTCACTCAGCAGGCGCCCAGCTCTCCGGCCAAGCCAGAACCTCGGCAGGGCAGGGCCGCCTAGGAGAGCAAAGTGCAGCCAGGGTGGGGCAGCAACAACGGCCCAGGGCGCCTGGCCAGAGTCTGCCCTGGGTGTGGGTGGCAGGTGCGGGCGAGGCCTCAACCCGGCCTTGCCAGGGGCAGTAAGAGCCAGAAACAGCCCCCGAGGCTGCGCTTGTCTGGAAACAGCACCTGGCATTTGGGTAGGGCCCACACAGTCCCCAGTGGTTAAGACTGTGGACTTGGGAGCCAAGTGGCCTGGGTTCAAATCCTGCCTCTGCTACTGAACAGCTGTGTCACCGTGGGCCAGTCACTCAACCTCTCTGGGCCTCTTGCAAAATGAGGATAAAAGAGTGCCCAGAGGACAGGGCTTAGGGCACCTGACCAGCCGAAGTGCCCTAGAAGAGGGGAGGTGCCCCAATTATGTAAACTTGGGGGGACCCCCGGGGCTCAGCTGCCTGGCCTAGGAGCCAGAGCTGGGTCCTCTGAGGGGCTTCCCCTGCCCCGTCTTTCACAGTGGCAGCGTCACGCCCCAGCCCCCAGCCCTGGTACAGATGGAAGTATCACGGGCTGTAATGTCTCTCCCCGGAAACCACTGACCACCAGCTTCTTCTTTTCAGGAAAAAGTCCATGGGGGTGGGGTGGGGGCAGGGACTGGGAAGTGGCGCTTCCCCCTGGTTTGTGTGTGACCTTGGGCAAGTCACTTCCCGTCTGCGGGCCTGAGTTTCCTCATTGGGGGAGGGGGCATTGAACCTCCCCAGAAGGGCTTGGGTGGGGTCTGGAGAGGTACCCCAGGGGGACCTGTGCAGGGTGCGCCCGTGAAAGGGATGCTGACAGTTACTAAGCGCCCAGACTCATTGCTCCTCCCACTGCCCCAGGGGACGGGACCGTCATTTCCCCAGTTTGCAGGTTTCAGGCGAGGAAGTGAGTCCTGAGTGGGAGGGTCGCTTGCCTGAGTCACGCAGTAGGGGTCTCAGCCAGGCTTTGCAGCCGGGCCTGTCTGTGGATCTCAGATCCTGAACTCTGAACGGTATCCTGACCGCTCCCTGCAAGGCTGAGTCAGCTGTCCATTCCTCTGGGAAATCCTTGCTGACCCCCAGGCCCGGGCAGGTGCTCCTTCTGAGCACCCCGGCCTGACCCTGGGTTGTCGCTGTCCCCGATCGGGACATGTGTCCTGCCCTGGAGGGTGGGGCCGGGGCTGTCTGGGTCACTGCCGAGCAGGGAGTGTCTGCTGGTGACCGGTGGTGCCCGGGGCCGGATGGATGGGGTGGCCGAGGGAAGTGGATGAGCCTAGGATCTAGCATCATCCCCAGCTTGCTCGGGCCTCACCCTTCCCCTCCCTGAGCCTCAGCTTCCTCCTCGGACCTAGAGGAGGGGGCAGTCCTGGCACCCTGGCAGAGATGGGGAAACGGGGCAAACTGAGGCTGCAAGAGCGCCCGGGGGGGGGCTGGTCCCCACTGCCCTGCGTTTCCTGGGTCCCCTCCTCCGGCTCTCGCTCTGTACTCACCTGCATCTCTGTCTGTTTCTGCTTCCCTGCCTTTCCATCTGTTTCCCCCACTCCATTCCCTTGTCTGTCTGTCTTTCAGTCTGTCTCCCCTTTGTCTGTATGTCCATCTATTCCAGTCTGTCTGTCTGACTCTCCCTGTCTCTTTCTCCCCGTCTGACTGTCTGTCTCACATCCCTGTTTATTTGTCCGGGTCTCCACGTCTGCCTGTCTCCCTCTGCCTCTCTGCGTGTGTCTTTCTTCCTCTCACGCTCTGTCTCTTCGAATCTCCCAGGGGACCCAGATGGAGAAGGCCATCGGCCCCTGGAGGGAGGGTGCTGTGCTCCCCTGCTGACCAGCCCCTCTCCCTTCCCCCCTCCCGGCAGCGAGACGGTCATCTGCTCCAGCCGGGCCACTGTGATGGTTTACGATGACAGCAACAAGCGATGGTTGCCTGCTGGCACGGGCCCCCAGGCCTTCAGCCGAGTCCAGATCTACCACAACCCCACGGCCAATTCCTTCCGCGTCGTTGGCAGGAAGATGCAGCCAGACCAGCAGGTGAGGCCTCCCTCCCGCTGCCCCATCCCTCTGCGGGCTGCCCCCCACCCCTGCGCCCCTTGCCCCTCACCTGCCTTTCCCTTCCTGCCAGGTCGTCATCAACTGTGCCATCATCCGGGGCGTCAAGTATAACCAGGCCACTCCCAACTTCCACCAGTGGCGTGATGCCCGCCAGGTCTGGGGCCTCAACTTCGGGAGCAAGGAGGACGCCGCGCAGTTTGCCGCGGGCATGGCCAGCGCGCTAGAGGCCCTGGAAGGTTAGAAACCGTGGGCAGGGGGACCAGCAAGTCCTGCTCTGTGGCCTGGGGCTGCCACGTGACCCCGCTGGGGCTCAGTTTCCTCATCTGTAAATGGGGCTGATTCCCTACTCAGTGATTATTCTGAGGGTTTTGCGTGGGCTCCGATGTGCCCTGTGTGCACCCACATAGGAAACTGCACGATTCCTAAGGGTACAGCTTGCTCCGTGAATTTTTATGCATGCATGCTCCTGTGTGACTGCCTCCCAGATCAAGATATGGATGTTTCCAGCCCCCACAAGGCTCCCTGTGCCCTTTCGCCGGGGCACGACTGTAATGACATATCGTCATCGTCAGTTAGTTTTCAGGCATTGAGAATAAGAAAAAACCTCCACTTGTTCCTGCACATTCCAGTCTGCACGACTTGGGACAAGTGACTGCCCGCTCTGGGCCTTTGCTGTCCCCCCGTCACTGGGCATCTTCCCAGCCCCCACCTCCTAGCAGTGCAGTCCAGGGAGGCTGGTGCTGGCTCTCCTCCCCGAAGTCTGCCAGGTGCCCACACCCCAGCCCCGAGTGTCAGGGTCCCGGGGGAAGGAGGAAGTGAGCACCTCTGGGCAGCATGCCTGAGAGAGCTGAGGGAGAGTGCCAAGGGGTGGGGCAGAGTTCCGGCTTGACTCATCACCCTTTTCTACTCTCACCTTCCAGGAGGAGGGCCTCCACCCCCGCCACCACCGGCAGCCCCTCCCGCCTGGTCAGTTCAGAACGGTCCCTCCCCTGAGGAGCTGGAGCAGCAGAAAAGGTGGGGCCAGTCCCTGAGTGGCGAACCTTACCACTGCCAGAGTTCTAGGATGTTCCAGAACCTCTGACTCCTGGAGTTCAGAAGGCTCCAACCGTCAGTTTCCAGAATGTTCCAACTCCTAGGGGACTAGAAATTGACAGCTTTCAGAAACCCCCACCTCCTGGAGTTCGAGAAACTCCTGACACTCAGCGTGGCAGAACCTCCTGACCCCCCAAATCCTGGTCCCCCAGATTCCCAGAGTCCCCAAAGCTGGTGGTTTCTAGGATCTTGGGCCTTTTGCAATGTGGGTGTTCTTGACAGTTCGATGACTGGAATGCTCGTGTCTTGGTCTCTCCCTGTCCCTGCCCTCCCCACACCCCTTTCGGGGCCCCTGGGGAAGGAAGAGGAAGGTGGGGACTAGGAGCCTTATAGGAGACCCCGAGAGGGACGTGGGGAGGTTGCTAGCCATCCTCGGGGCCCCGAGTGATGGCGGCTCCACCACCCTCCTCAGGCAGCAGCCGGGCCAGCCAGAGTACGCGGAGCGGGAGCGCCGGGTCTCCAATGCAGGTGATGGCTCGAGTGACCTCGGGAGTCAGAGGACCTCCCCGGAGGAGGGCGTGGGCCAGCTGGACAACCAAGAATGAGGCTTCTCTCTCAAAACCCCTCCTTTGTGTGTTTGTTGCAGGAGGCCCACCTACTCCCTTAGCTGGGGGACCACCCCCACCTCCAGGACCTCCACCTCCTCCGGGTCCCCCCCCACCCCCTGGTCTGCCCCCCTTGGGGGGCTCCACCGCGGGGCATGGAGCCGGGGGAGGTCCACCCCCTGCTCCCCCCCTCCCCACAGCACAAGGCCCCAGTGGTGGTGGGGCTGGGGCCCCCGGCCTGGCCGCGGCCATAGCGGGAGCCAAACTCAGGAAAGTCAGCAAGGTGAGGGGGCCAGGCATGGAGGGTGTGGGGTGACGGGGTCCTGATGCAATGACATGAGGCCACAGTTACCTGGGGGCTTCACAGGAGGGCTGCGAGGCCAGGAGGCCCACTCATAACGCCCCCTCCTGTTTGTAACTTCTCCAGCAGGAGGAGGCCTCAGGGGGTCCCCCAGCCCCCAAAGCTGAGAGCAGTCGAAGCACAGGTGGGGGTCTCATGGAAGAGATGAATGCCATGCTGGCCCGAAGGTGAGCCTCAGCCTGGAGCCCTCACTGCCGGGGACAAGCCCCTCAGCCTGCAGTGGCCACCTGGGGAGATTCCTACTCAGCGGGGCCAGGTCAGGGGGAGGGCGCAGTTTCGAGTTTTGTTGTTTCTTTGGGTGAAAGTTCCCCATTTGATAGCCAGATGTGGGATATAACGCTGGGGGATGGCTGAGGTTTGCAACTACACAGGTAGCCTCTAGAATGTTCTAAGAGCCAGAATTCCTGGACCTTAGGAGATCCTGCCTCAGAATCTGGAAACTCAGATTCCTAGAATCCCGGCAGTCCCAGATAGAGCCCTCTGCCCTTAGGATTTTGTGATTCCCACATGTGAGAATCGGAAAAACCGCCACCCCAATCCGAGAACAGCGCTCTCGCTAACTTAGAAAGCTCAACTTTTCTTAGCCTTCACGAATTCCCGAACTCTGCACTCTAGAATCCACCTTTCCAGAACTCTGGGAAGGGGAATTGTGGAGTGGCTGAGGGAGGACCCAAGCGATCTGTTTTTTGCCTTTCCCTCCTGCAGAAGGAAAGCCACACAAGTTGGGGAGAAACCCGCCAAGGATGAATCTGCCAATGTGAGTTATGGGCTCTTCCTGCCATATACACCTTGGGCTGTACCGCTAGGTCGGGATGCTGGGGAGGCCGGGGTGATGGGGATGGGCTGGGTTTGGAGCTGGAGCAGGAAAATGAGCAGAGGTGCGGCAGGGGCTGGCTCATGACAGTTCTATTTCCCACCAGCAGGAGGAGCCAGAGGCCAGAGTCCCAGCCCATACTGGTGAGTGAGAGCCCAGTCTAGCCACAGGAACTACAAGTCCCAGGATGCCTTGTTCTTACATATAAAGGACTCTCAAGGGAGAATCTGTGCAAATAATGCTGGGGATTGTAGTCTCTGAGATGGTTCTTTGAGGGGCTGATGAGGCTGCGGGAGAAAGACTGAGTCCGGATATTCCTTGTCCCTGATCTTTCTGATTTGTCACCTGTCCCCCAGAATCAGTGCGGAGACCATGGGAGAAGAACAGCACAACCTTGCCAAGGTGGGCCATCAATACCGGGACCCCCTCCACCAATAGTTGGATTTGCCAAATTTGCAGGCAGGAGCACAATGTGACCCCTGGAAGGAGAGGCAGGCCCTCTCTCTAACCTCATTTCTGTCCCAAACCACACCACCTCTCCCAGGATGAAGTCGTCTTCTTCGGTGACCGCTTCCGAGGCCCACCCCCATACGCCCAGCTCCAGTGATGAATCAGACCTGGAGAGAGTGAAACAGGTAGCTTGACGGGGAGAGGAGGGGTAAGGCCTGGGGGCCAGAAAGGCGTCACAGGAAGAAAGGACATCTGGGTCTAGATTTTGCCACTGACATCCCTGCGATTCTAGAAAAGACCTTGGAAACGTCAGTTTTCTGGTCTGAGAAATGGAGAGATTGGCTCAGCTCAGAGATGACACAGGCACCACAACCCTCTTTGCCAGTGCCTGTGACAGACCTTACTAATCTATCACCGCACTCATTCCTGATGAGTACCCAGAATCCTTTTCGGCACTCTGTCGCCAGACATCCATCACCAATTGGAGTTGGCAGGAGGCTGGAATGTAGTTGCCAACCCTGGTACTGGATGTCCTCCAGTACCTTTCTTCTGGCTCCAAGGATCCAGAATTCTCCAGTCACTCTGCGGCCTTGTCAATGATGTCATGTTTGTGTATATGTGTGTGTGTTGGGGGGGGGGGGGGGGGTCTTGGGCCTCCTTCCTCTGACCCTTCAGTCGCTAAGAAAGGGGGGATTTGTTTCTGCCAGTCCAGACACCCTTCCTGATCCGTTACACCCCATTCTTTTCAGGAGCTTCTGGAAGAGGTGAGGAAGGAACTGCAGAAAGTAAAAGAGGAAATAATTGAAGGTGAGGTTGGTTTTTTTTTTTTTAGACCCTTATTTATTTTGGAAGCATCGTGTCCTACGGGAAAAGCCCTGTTTTGGAAGGGAAGGGGGAAGAGGCTCTGCCCCTGACCTCTGCCTCTTGTTTCCTTCCAGCCTTTGTCCAGGAGCTCAGGAAGCGGGGTTCCCCCTGACCACAGGGCCCAGAAGGTCCCGTTTCTCCTTTCCGCACACCCCGCCTGTCACCCTGCTTTCCCTGCAGCGACTTGACTTGGAATTGGCTGAAGACTACACAGGAATGCATCTTCCCCACTCCCCATGCACTTGGAAAATTCCGAGGGGGTGTGGCTTCCCTGGCACCACGCCCACACCCATACTGGCTGCTGATTGGCTGGGGAGGCCCCCGCCCTTTGCTCCCTTTGGTCCTTCCCCTCTGCCATCCCCTTGGGGCTGGTTCCTCTGCTGGGGATGTACCAATTAACCCCACAGTGAGGGGGAAGGAAAGAGGGAATTTCACATTCCCTTCTAGGTTCACTTTAACGCTTAATGCCTTCAAATTTTTGTTTTTTTAAGAAAAAAAAGTATATATATATATTTAGGTTTTGGGGGGGTAAAGGGAAATTTTTTTTCTCTTTGGTTTTGATAAAATGGGGTATGGGGAGTTTTTAAATGCTATCGCCCCAGGCTTGTCCCATGTGGGGCAGCTATTTAAGGGGGGGACGTCCCACCAGGCTGGGGGCACCTCCCCACACCCTGGGGACCTCCCTTTCCTCTGGCTCCTTCCCCTTTTCTATGAGGAATTAAGATGCTGTAACTTTTTGGAACCTCAGTTTTTTGGTTTTTTATTTGGGTAGGTTTTGGGGTCCGGGCCGTTTTTACCCCCTAGGGAAAATAAGATGAGGGAGAGAGGAAAAGGGGAGGGAACCTCCCCTCTCGCACCTTCACCTTTAGCTTCTTGAAAATGGGCCCCTGCGGAATAAATCTGCCAGTTTTTATAAATGCTAAGATTTCTGGAGTGATTTGAAGGGCTGCTGTGATGAGGGTGGGGGCGTGCTCCTCCCTCCCCCAGTCATCGAGGCCCCGCGTCTTCCTCCTTCCCACCCTGCACCTGCTCAGTTCCTTCAGCCTCCTGCAGCCTGGGGGTCTCTGCCCGCTCTCGGCCTCCCTCCCCGTGTCCCTTACCAGGCCGACCGACCCTCACACCTTCCCACCCTCTGCCACCAATTCACCTGCTCAGAGAAAGCCAGGGGTCCAACATTGACTGCGTGACCTGGGGCAAGTCCTTTTGCTTCCCATGGGCCTCAGTTTCCCCATCTGGGAAAGGGCTCATAGGATGACTCTGCCCCCCTTCCCACCAGAACCCTCCCGGCTCCTCTCCTAATTTGAATGAGCCTTGTACCCATATGGCAGGCGTACCTCGTAGTTCTCAGACACCTTCTTAAGACGACCCCTTTACCCAAGAGCTCCTTTAATTATAAAACATTTACAGTCTAAAAAAATAGAATTCCGACGTCACAGAGCTCATAGACACCCCCTTCAGGGGTTCAGTGGGAATGTGGGGAGGTGGCGCTGCCCGGTGGAATCTTCCATCGGAGCGGGTGGGGAACTTCAGGGCTGACGGGCAGGTGGTCCCACTGGAGGAAGCCTTTGCACAAGGAGGGTGAGGGGGCTGAAGGAGAGTAAGAGGGGGGACTGGGCGACCAGTCCAAGAGCAAGCAGGAAGGAGGATCCCTGAGTACTCGGAACAGCAAGTCTGGATGGAAGGGAGGGGACAGTGACCCATGTAGGGGGGGGGGGGGGGCGGGCGGGGGAGGGGGGGGGGGGGCAGTGGGAAAGGACAGCAGTAGGTCCGGAACTTCTGGACAGGTAAACGGGGCTGAGACCAAAATACAGAATGGCTCAGCCCTAGGCAGGCCCAATTTTTCCACCCCAAAGGGCCAAGTCCTGCTGGAACAGACCACCAAAGGGGGGAGATCTGGCGGGACTGCACGGGAAACCCCTGCCCAGCCTTCCCACTGGGTTATGCCACAGACTACAGGTGGTGATGGGCGAGGGGAGTCTCTCGGAACGATCCACTTAAAGAGGGGAGCACCTCAGTCGAGGTACCAATGGTGGACTAAAGGCTGGAGCCGCAGGGTGTCATTGGAGCTAATGCCTTCCAAGATCCATCCATCCATCCGTCTCTTCCCCACGCGCCAAAACAGTGAGGCAGATGGAAGGCGATGGGGTCGGGAGGTCCAATGGAAGATTCCGCATTTTTTTTCATTACAATGGTCTGTACCGATCAGGAACGGGTGTCCTGGGGTGACGGATGAGGGTCTTGGGGAGAGGACCACTCCTCAAGTAAGTGGAGGTGTGAGTGACAGGAGGCGAGTTGGCTAGGTCCGTGCGTCCTGCTGGCCCCCTTAGTGCTGGGTGGGCGAGCTCCAGTGGAAGACACTGCTTTTCCATTCCAAAGTGCTAAACCAGCGCACTAGGGAGGAGGGAGCGCCGGTCGGAACCTTCCACTAGTGGGAGGGGGAGTCCCAGCGGAAGGTACCACTGGGCAGGTTAGTAGGGAGGTGACCAAAAGCCCGATTGGATCAGCCCCAGTTCAGGATCCCTTCTGCGCCTAAAGGGACCGGGTGGTATTAGCTGGGCCATGGGGAAGGGACAGTGCGGAGAGAAGGCCACGTCGGGGACCTCGCAGCCCAGACAACAGTCAAGTCCAAGACCAGGGCCTCCTACTCCGCGGGCGAGGGCGCCGCCGGGGGCGCGGGCGGCGGGTCCCGGGCGCGGAGCTGGGCGCGCACCTCCTGCACCTGCGCCCGCAGCTCCTCCAGGGCGCCCTGCGGCGGCGCCGCCTGCACCCGCGCCTGCAGAGCCTCGAGCGCCAGCGCCAGGTGGTCCACCTCGTCCCGCATTGCCTCCAAGGCGGCGCGCCGCTCCCTCTCCTGGCGGCGCTGCTGCGTCTGCTGGCGCCGGTACTCCAGCACCAGGCAGCTGCAGGCCACCACGAAGATGGTGGCCTCGCCCAGCAGCTCGGCGCCCAGCTCGGCGGCCGCCTCCTCGTTCAGCGGCTTGACGGCTTCGGCGTTGAAGCCCAGGACGCGCATCTTGGCCCGCATCTCCGCCCAGTGGTACACTGCGTGGGGGAGAGAGCGGTCAGGTCGTGCACCAGGAGCCCCCTGCAAGCCCTGCCCCGAGATGCCTCGGTGTCCGGGTCGCAGCAATGGGGACAGGCAGCCAGAATCGCCGAGTTAGGGAGCGTCCGCCTTAAAGAGGACCGCGCCCGGCTGCACACGGAATGCCAAGTTAGTGATGTGGCCTGGGGTGGCCCGGAGGGCATCTTTTGAAAGCATCCAGAAGGTTCTGGCGAGCAGCCTGGGAGGGGAGGTCATCAGTAGGGGCCGCATCTCTAGGGGTCACAAGTCCAAGGCAGGGGAAAAGCTTGCTCCCTCTGCGCCTCCCGCAACCCACCCCAGGGCCCACCACGCTCCGGCCCTCCTCTCGCGGGTGGAGTGACAGCTCTGGGCCCCTGAAGTGTGTTCACCGCGGCGTTCAGGGCTTCGGAAAGAGCTCAGGGCTTGAGCGCCGCTCTGACGCCGCCGCCTTCTTTCCCTCATCACTTATTCATGCGAACAGGGTTATCAGTATTGTCAGCATTTATAAGCGCAGCCTAAGCCTAGAGTTGATGCTGGGAACTGACTCACTCCAGTAATAATTAATATTCATCCACAGATACACAAGCTAATTGGGAAAATAAGCGGCCTCGGGCTCATTAAGAGACGAATTTCTGACAACTTTATACCTCACCCCTGCCAGCCATCCTCCACGCACCCAGGCTGACCTAACTCCCTCGTCTTCCTTTTAGTGCATAATATATGCACATAGGGGGTTATCTGGACTGCATAGACGGGGGTGTATTGAAAAACAGAAGTCTGTCCTCCCCCCAACTCCAGCTTTACTCCTCCTCAAAGGTTAACCACTTTTTTGTGTGAGGAAGATTGGCCCTGAGCTAACATCTGTGCCCATCTTCCTCTAGTTTGTATGTGGGACGCTACCACAGCATGGCTTGATGAACAGTGTGTAGGTCCATGCCTGGGATCTGACCCTGCAAACCCCAGGCCCCCTGAAGTGGAGTGGGTGAACTTAACCACTATGCTTCGGTCTGGCGCAAAGGTTAACCACTTTTGATCTTCTCTGCATTGGTTTCTTCCACTTTAACCCTATGAGGCCAAATAACAAGCTTATACCTCTATTTCTTGATTTACTAAATTGAATTTTAAAAAATATTATGACTTGATTTGCCACTGTCAACTCCCCCATTATGTAAGTTTATCATATATTCTATATCTTTTCCTTCCCCCACCCAAATTGTAAAAGTGATTTTTTTTTTTGAGGAAGATTAGCCCTGAGCCAACATCTGCTGCCAATCCTCCTCTTTTTTTTGCAGAGGAAGACTGGCCCTGAGCTAACACCCGTGCCTATCTTCCTCTACTTTCTATGTGGGATGCCTACCACAGCATGGCTTGCCAAGCGGTACCATGTCCGCACCCGGGATCCAAACCAGCGAACCCCAGGCCGCCAAAGCGGAACATTCACACTTAACCACTGTGCCACTGGGTTGACCCCATACAAGTGATTTTTATTTTATTTTATTTGTTAGTGTTTCTTGGTAACCTTTGTAATTATAAATAATAGTCCTATTGCTTCAACTTCCTGACACGTGCGCCTGTAAGTGTATTAGCCGACCGCCCTTCGCTCCCCCCGCCACCTCCTATGGTCTGTCTGCTGCACCATTAGTTTTACATAATCAAGGTGTCTTTCTGAGGTTATAATAAGTCTTAAGTGCTGTGTCCAGAGGCTGAGTCTGAAAGTGAAAATATAGGGCACGTATACTCTTAAGGTTACATAAATGATAATCATTGTGAATCCATAACAAAGATGTAATTTTGCTGCCCTCAACCAGTGCTGTCCGAAGCACTCACATTAAATGGCAACTCTAAACATTATTTCACGTCACGCCACATTTTAGTCTTCTCATATTGAGACCTTGATTTTACGGTATGAAGCTTTATAGTTTTCCCTGGAGTGGTGTTTCTCACCACAAATGCCAGATGCGACCCACAAATGCCTCACTCACCAAGTGACGGAGGCCATCCAGCTCTTTGCTCCTATTCTCTATTGAACAGTCAGCTGGCTATTTTCTGGGCTGCTGCAGGGCTGTCTTCCCACGATGTCTTCACATTGCTCTCCTTTACACTGTCACTCCTCTTGAGGAACCTGTGTCCTCCTCTTTGTTGAATTCCATTCTAGTTTTGCTGAAGTATATCCCTAAGTGCCTTTTTCCGAAAGGGTGTATGGTAGATAACTATTTTGAAACTTTGCATGTTTGAAACATCTTTTCCCACTTTCCCACTAGACTAGAGGATAGTTTCTAGGCCCAGAATTACTGGTTCAAAATCATCTTCCTCAGCAGTTGGGAAACCCGGCTCCATTCCCTATTAAGTGGGCAGTGGGGCTTTTTGTCATCCCTGTGGCACTGACATTGCACCAGGATGGGTCCGTGAGCGAGTTTCTCTTCTTTCTCTTATTTTACACTCTTCTATCTGAACCCTCTTTCTCTCTTTAGTGCTGGGAATTTTTCTTGTTTGTGCAGTAAAGGATTAACTGTACCCGTATAGAGGTCTGGCCTCGCCCTCCGTTCCGGGGATGTAATCTTTAAATCCTTGGATGTCCTGCTGATAAGAGTGTCTTTGTTTACCTGGGGCCCTGGGCCCCCCAGATAATCTATACTAGCAATGTGACTTATGGTGGGGGCTCTGGGTCCCGTGGTGTCAACTCAGCCTTTAGAAACGAAGCTCAGCCACATGGGCAGGTGGAAAACCCGGTCTGCATGTCCCATCCCCATTAAAAGCCCTGGACCCCATGGCTTGGGTGAACTCCCTGGGAATACTCCATGTGTTTGTTGCTCCCTGTTGCTGAGGGAAGTCAGAGCTGTCCACGACTCCACGGGAGAGACAACTGGAAGCTCGCGCCTCGTCCCTCCTGGACTCTGCCCCCCGTGCCCCTTCCCTTGGCAGATTTTAATCCGCATCCTTTCTCTGTAATAAACTGTGACCAGGAGTGTAACAGTTTTCAGTGAATTCTGTGAGTCCTTCTAGCAAATCATCCAACTTGGGGCTGTTTGCGGGCCCCTCGGACTTGTAGTTGGTGTCAGAAGTAAGGGTGGTCTTGACGACCCCCAACTTTGTACATCTCATGCATCTCCTGCTCTCCATTTTCCCTTTAGAATCTTCTAGAACACTTCCCCAGTCTGAGACTGCCCCGCCCTCATCCTTCACAGCTCTGGACTGTCCTCTCCATTTTCATCACTCGTCTGTTCCACATTCTGGTAACTTTCATTAAACTTCCTTTCAGAACTTCTATCAGTTTGGGAGGTTTTTTTTTTTTTTTTTGCAACCATATTCGTGATTTTCATAGTCTCTTTTTATAAAAAGTTGTATTATAAAAGATCCAAACAGACAGACTAATTTGGAGTCTCCACCCAGTTTTAGCACATCTATGACTTAGTAAGGGGGCTTGTCTAGTGTGGAAACTCAGAACCTGGGTCCACCATGCTGAGTGGCAGCTGGACTTGAGGCTGTGGTGTGGGCAACAGGTGGGCGACCCCACCTCCCAGTGCCGAAACCCAGGCAGGACTGACACCGGGGGCTGACTTGCGGGAAATGTCTCTCCTGGGGCTTCCACTCCCTCCCTCCCCTCCTGCAGCCCCTGCCCGGATCCAGGCCTCTCTGCTCCCATCCAGCTCCTGCCCCAGCCTCCTCCCCGGCCTTCCTACCCCGGTCTTGCCCCCTCCGACCCAGCGCCAACAAGGCAGCCTGAGGAGTCTTTCTAAAGCAGCAAGCCCACCGGGGCCTTGTCCTGCTCAGAACCTGCTGTGGCTCACAGTGCCCTCAGGAGAAATGCCAAAATCCTTAGCATTTAGGCATCCCTAAATAAGGCCTCAGAGCATCCCTCCCGGCTGATCTTTGCAAAGAACTCCCCTCCCACCAACCTCGGTTGTTTTCACACAGACTCTTTTATTGTCAGTCTGTAACTAATTTTTAAATGATTAGTCAGCAGACATCTTGCGCCAGAGGCGGGCGTTGGTCCTATTCACACTGCACCCTTGGGGCAGGGACCTCACCACCAGCAGGATGCTAACCTGAAGCCTTACAGGGGACGTCAGTTCACCGGGAGGTCCACGCCATGGCAGGCCGGGACAAGCCGCTGTCAGGTGAGTGGAAACAGTCAATGAAGTGTGTGAATTCACTTTAGGCTCCGGTGGGAGGGGCCCTACCGGCTGCCCTGTGGGCAGGTTCCAGGTGAAACCCTGGGACTGGTTTCAAAACAGCGTTCTGCAAATGCCACAAACACCAGGCAGGGCGTGGTCCCCCACACTGGCCTGGAGACAGACCCAATTCGTGTGAATTTCACAATCGATTTGTTGATTCGCACATACACATACAGACGCGCACACAGCTTTGGGGATTATAATTGGGATTGCCTTGAATCTATAAATCCATTTAGTAAGATCTGACATCTTCACGGTATTAAATCTCCCAATCCATGAACATGGTCTCTCTCTTTATTAAGGTCCTTCAAAATTTATCTCAATAATGTTTTGCAGTTTACAGAGGAGAGGTCTTGTACATATTTAGTTGGGTTTTTTTCCCCATATATTAAATATTTTTTGATACTGTTTGGATGATATCAGTGTAAAATTTCATTTTCTGTTTGTTTGTTGCCAGTACTGATGACAGGAATAAATTGATTTCTGTCGATTAACCTTGAATCCAGTGACCTTGATAAATTAATTCTTATCAGTTTTTATAGTTTGTCTGTAGATTCCTTAAACTGCATGTATTCAGTCACTGGCAAATAAGAACTATTTCCTTACCAGTTCTCTTGTCCTTTATTCCTTGGCTCCTTTGTGATATCAGAGAAGGAAGTTTTTGGGTTTTTTTGTTTTTTTTTTTGCAGGGAAAGATTCACCCTAAGCTAACATCTGTTGCCAATCTTGCTCCTTTTCTTTTCTTTTTTTCTTGAGGAAGATTAGCCCTGAGCTAACTGCTGCCAATCCTCCTCTTTTTGCTGAGGAAGACTGGCCCTGAGCTAACATCCGTGCCCATCTTCCTCTATTTTATATGTGGGACACCTGCTACAGCATGGCTTGCCAAGTGGTGCCATGTCCACACCCAGGATCCAAACTGGGGAACCCTGAGCCGCCAAGAAGCGGAACGTGTGCACTTAACTACTGCACCGCCAGGCGGCCCCAATCTTGCTCCTTTTCTTTCCCCCTAAGCCACGAGTACACAGCTGTGTATAGTTGTAAATCCTCCTGGTTCTTCTACATGAGCTGCCACCACAGCACGGCTACTGACAGACGAGTGGTGCGTTTCCACACCCAGGAAGCGAACCTGTGCTGCCAAAGTGGAGTGCACCAAACTTTAACCACTAGGCCATCGGAGCTGGCTCAAAAGGATGATATTTGCTGTAGGATTTTATCAAATTAAGCAAGTCCCTTCTATTCCTAGTTTTCTGAGAATTTTTTCTTAATCATGAATGAGTGTCTATTTTCATTAAATACTTTTCCTGCACCAATCTAAAGGATAAGTCATTTTTTCTTCTTTTTATTCCTGTAAATATAATGCATTACATGGACAAAGTTTTTTTTTAATGCTAAGCCACACTTGGACTTCTGAAATGATGTATTTTCTTTTTCATATATTGCTGGTTTTGGGTTGCTAATTTTGGGGGAGGATATTTGTGTCCAAGTGCATGACAGGGTTGGACTGTGATTTCCCGTTCTTGCAAAGTCCTTGTCAGGTTTGGGTGTCACAGTGATACTGGCTTCATGATGAAACTGAGGATGAAGGAGATAAGATTTCCCTGGATTGGGGTGAAACTGTGCCTCGTACCCACAAGTCTAATGTAGGAAACAAAATAACCAAAGTTTCTGAGCTCGCCTTGCGGAACAGCAGGGGCACGGCTGATAAGAGAGGAACTGCTGACAGGCCCTGCTGGACTCAGCATCTTGCAGGAACATCAAGAAGCTAAAATGACTGACTGTAAACTTCAAACGTCACAGACTGAAAATTCACTGTGTGCAACACATAGAACAGATGGTCAGCCTGTGCGGACGATTCTTAGAGCTTCAGCCCCCAGGGGGACATGCTCCCCCCACCATACTTTGAAGCCCCAAGTAAAAACCCTTGCTTGTAGCTTTTCAGGGAGTTTGGGATTACAGCATTAGCTGCCGTTCTCCTTGCTCAGTGCTTTGCAATAAAATTCCTGCTTTCTTCCACTACACTCGGTGTCAGATTGGCTTGTCGTGCAATGTGTGAGTGAGCTCACTTCAGGTTTGATGTCAATTTGGTGACCCAGGTGGGACAACGTCCCAAGTGGACGTCTCGCCTGTGGTACACCAGCCTCTGGCTAAAGGCCTCTCGTGGAAGCTGTCCTGCAGCTGCCTGAGCCCCTGGTCTCAGGGACAGCCCCAGGCGACTGGCTGCTGACCAGACGTCATTGGCCCACGGTGCTTTTGCTGGGGTGGTGAAAGAAACTAGGGTCAGGACTTGGGAAGACGTCTCTTGTAAGCGGTTGGCAGTTTTTGGTTTTGTCTTTTTTTTTTTTTTTTTTTTTTGAGGAAGATTAGCCCTGAGCTAACATCCGTGCCCATCTTCCTCTATTTTATACATGGGATGCCTGCCACGTCATGCCTTTTGCCAAGCGGTGCCATGTCCGCATCCAGGATCCAAACTGGTGAACCCTAGGCTGCCAAGAAGCGGAACGTGTGCACTTAACTGCTGCACCACCAGGCTGGCCCCTGTTTTTGTCTTTGCACTAATATTTTCCAACGGGACCAGCCAGAAATAATGGGCACCTGGCAGCCCTCTGGGCTCCGTTTGTTTTGGTTTGCAATGGACATCCTTTTGCTGAGCTTCCTCATTAACTGATTTCTCTTATTTCTCCTTTTGTTTGTTTGCCTGTTTGGGGGGTTTTGTTCCAGGTCACTGGAGTTTGTTCGGGTAGGGGGGGATTTGTTGAAAGGATTAGAGATTTTTCACTCACAGGAATTCTTTGGCCCCATTCCTTTTGATACGTGTATGTGTGCACACGTGTGTGTGTGTGTGAAGTGCCGTAATGGGAAACTCAGATCCGGTTCCCAGTGGCAGCCCTCTAGGTTGCATATTGCAAAATTGGAATGTTTTCGATTATGAACCTATGAAAAGGAAAAAGTCAGAAGGCAGAAATCACAACGAGAAATCTGACCAACAGTCATTTGGGGCAACAGTTAGGCTGCTAAGGTCGATAAGATTATACAGATTAAAATGTCGAGCTAACATTTTATAAAGAGGTTATGTCAACTTTGCCCAAGTGTTTTTTGGGAATGGATGTTATGTCTAGCTGACAATGCTTCCCCTACATGGTATTGTAAGACCGAGACTTGTTAATGGACTCAATGGAAGCTATAATTAGAGGCATAAGAGTTGATAAGATGAAGATAAAACTTTGTAAGAAAATTGGTATATTTAAACGGTGTTTTTTTTTAAGATGTTATTTTTCCTTTTTCTCCCCCAAACCCCCCAGTACATAGTTGTATATCTTAGTTGTGGGTCCTTCTAGTTGTTGTATGTGGGATGCTGCCTCAGCGTTGCCTGATGAGTGGTGCTATGTCTGCACCCAGGATCTGAACCAGCGAAACCCTGGGCTCCTGCGAAGCGGAGTGTGCAAACTTAACCACTCGGCTACGGGGCCAGCCCCTTAAATGGGTTTTCTGTGAAATGATTGCATCTGTTTTGCTTGATTATATTATAGATTATGTTATGGGGATAGACATTGTGTCTCACCGGGAACACTTCCCCTGCCTGATATTATAGGAGCATGTAAATCCACCCTTCAGACTATGTGAGTTTAAACATGCTAAAGGAGAACTCACTTTAAAGTGGCCATTCTGGGGGACCTCTGTTTCAGATAAATCCACTTTAAGGGTCACCCTTAAGAGAGAAAATTCAAAACCTTTCACAATAGAACTCAGGCTTTGATTAATATGCAGAAGCTTCTAAAAGACAAAATGACTGCAAAAACAGCTCTAAAGAGGATCCTAACAGAAAAACGAAAGGAATCTTTAGTAAAGCTTTTTGGCCATCAGAACAGGTTCATCTGCCAGAGGAACAGTCTGGATCCAACTGCTATTTTGAGTTTTGTCTTTGAGACATGGCTAAAATCTTGAAGATCTCTATTTGTGTTTATCTGTACGTTTATATATGTAAGTCTCTCTAGGTATTTGTCTGCCTCTGGATGGTATAATTTCTAAAGGAGCTCTATTTAATTGGCTTGAAGTAAGCACTTATATAAATTATTTCTAAATGTAACAGAAACTAGCCCGGAGATCTTTCAAGCTAACATGATAGAAAATGATCTTTGGTAAATAAGAGCTTGTTGAAGTTTGTTGCTTTAACTGAAATAAACATGTTTTCAGAGTTATCAACATTGGATATGATACAAACATGTTATCTCTGCTACAAAATTTTTCAGCAAAAAATAATAACTTAGTATAATAGCTGATTTTTTTTTTGATGTCTCATGAGGTTTTTCTAGGCAACCTAAATATAATTGTTGAGAACAGGTAAACTAAATAGATTTAAAAAGGATAGAAGTTTTTGGGGAAACTTTATAACAATAATTATGTGTTATATATATGTACTTAAAACAAGTGCTAACTGCTTTGATGTCACATGAAGTTTTTAATGAGTAATCTAAACCTAATTGTTGGGTACAATTAGGTAAGAGTTTTTGAGTGCAATAATTATGTTTTATGCTCTGTATACTTGAAAAACAGCTTCCAAAATCTTTTTGGCAACTTGAAACTTTAAAGTTTTGCTAAATTAATGATAGAAACTTATTGAGTATCTAGGTCATTTCCACGTAAGATAAAGTCTTAGAAATCGACTACTAAGCATAGATTTGTCTGCCTTTGGTTTCTTATCTGAGAAACTGAAAGATGCTTAGGTTTATTGATAAACATGTTTTGCGTCTGCTGGGGAATTTTCTATGAGCAAGTACATGTTTCTGTATACAAGGAAAGTAAAATGTATGTTTCCAGTAAAGAAGGTAAAAAGAATAGAGATATTTTTGCTAGTTTTGTTAAGAAAGATAAATTTGTCCTAAATTACTAGGAAAGAAAAAAAAGAAAGAAAACATGGGACAAATTCTGAATGTAAAAAGTAAGTGACTGAGGTTTGTGGAAGTAAAACCCTGAGGAGTTTTGTGCTTGGTCAAGTTGGCTGAAATTTAAACGAATTCAGTTAAATGAATGAGTTTCACTATCGAGGGTAAGCTGGTGCAAAATTAGAATTTGGCTTTCTCTCTCTTAAAAAGATAATCTTCTTGAACTTGTGGTCTGCTCTTGATAAAGAGGTTATAAAAGGTTTTTCTTTATTTTTGAGTAAGTCTACCTAAAAGACAGAAAATCTATGTTTCCTATGTTCAAAAAGACTGAGGTCTCTCTATTAATTTTTTTTAAACTGTTTAAACTCTCCGTCTGCCTTTGACATCTGTTGTCACCTTGAGTGAATGGATAACTAAGCATCATTTCCTATTTGATCAACTGTTTTAAACCCTTTTGATATTTAAAAAAAATTTTTTTTTGAGGAAGATTAGCCCTGAGCTAACATCTGCTGCCAATCCTCCTCTTTTTGCTGAGGAAGACTGGCCCTGAGCTAACATCTGTGCCCATCTTCCTCTCCTTTATATGTGAGACGCCTGCCACAGCATGGTGTGCTAAGCGGTGCCATGTCCACACCCGGGATCCGAACTGGTGAACCCCGGGCCACCAAAGTGGAATGTGCACACTTAACCGCTGCGCCACTGGGCCGGTCCCCCTTTTGATATTTTTTACAAACTCTCCCAAGGTTCGAATCCTGGGTAAAGTCTTCCTTTTGACTTAAAAAGTAACTTTGAGAATTTCCAATGGGCCTTCGGACTTCTCAGAGAATTCATTCTCTCTTTCTATAAAGAGAGATATTAAACTAATTAGACTTATTTGGTATGTTAAATTACATGGTAAGCATTGTTAAATAAATGATGATAAACCTTCCTAGGTTATATTGTGTGGGTAAATGTTATTAGTATAAGTGCTTTAAAAAACTATATAATATTTCCAAAATTCTGATCTGTCTTGGTTATCAATCATAATTCTGGTTATTATCTCAAAGTGTTGTATGTCACAGAAATGGTTGTGTCTTTGTCAATTTCCATGTGTGAGTGTTTTGTTATTTTCAGACAAATGTTGTTTTACTCTGATGTTTTTGCAGATGTGTTTCATCTTTAGAGAGATTCACAGAAAGGACTCTGACACTTGCTCTAGAATGCAGGTTTCTGATAAGCTTTCAGATTATAAAACTGAGCTGGATAAAAAATTACCGAAGTCTAATGGAGAAACTGATGGCCTCATAAAACTGCTAACAGAAGATCAAGAATTTATTATATGAGACTGAATAAATTGATGAGGATGTTTATAATTTTTATGACTTTTTCTTTGAATTGTTGCTGATTTTTTTAATGTTTTGTTTTGTCAGATTTAAGAAAATCTTTTTCTCTTTTCTCTTAACGAACTATGACTTACAGCAATTTGTAAGCAGAACTGAAGCATTTATCTTTTTCTCCCTATCTGATCCCTCCAGAATTTGAAAATTCTTGATGAGTGAGTATTCTTATTTTCATGGCAATGTAGTTATTTGCATAAGTTCAATAAGAATCTGTTCTCCTTACAGTAGGACACAATTGGAAACACTGGTTATATTAGCCAGGCTTTGATTGGAATGTCATATTTGAGAAAAACATGTATAGACTCAGATATGACCATACAGCTTTGGAGGAACAAAGGTTGACTTTATGGAATAAAGCCATTTGGAAATATTGGCCTTGTACCTTGTTTACAGGGTTCCCAGAAACCTGACCAGATGAGTAAAGAAGGTCACTTCCCTGGTAGGCACAAGGAACCTCAGGATATCTGAGGGAACCTCAAGATAAGAGAGGAATTCACTCTAATCTGTAGGTATTTCAGGTAGAATCTGATGACAAGTCCTTGACTTAGCTTTCCTGACCTCAAGTGTCCTTTAAAGTTCAATCTGAGATTCCTTGCAAAAACTTCCAACAAAGCAGATTTAAAAGAGCTTAAATGATCAATTGTTATTCTTGCTATACTTATGTAAATAATTGGGCCAAGTTTACTGAAACTAGACATTTTGCATACCAATGAGTCTTATTTTGGCTATCTTTGGTAAAAACGAGGGTGATTTTAGAGAGAAAGATTGTTTCAATAGAAACTATAACACACATTTGTGGATGTTAGATTCTGGTTCTGTTAACTGTCTTTGAGGTTTCTGTTTTCTATCTGCAAACTGAAGGTGGACAACTTGATGTAAACTTGAGAGAACACCATGATAGCCCATGTTTAGCCAATCTTCACGGCTGTTGCTGTATAAGCTACTCAGAAAGTTTAACTGAGTGCTGATGACACCATCAGAGACATTTCCAGCTCCAGAGAAAACTTCCACACTGACATCTAGAAATCTTCTTGACTGGCTGTCCCCTGGGCTGAGGAATTGATTTATAATTTGCTCCAACCATCAACCTTGTTTTCTTTCTGTTTCTCTGGAAATGCTTTTTGTTAAATACCTGGTTACTTGCTTACACAATATACGCATAACTTTGGAAGACCCTTCCTACATTCTAGAGATGACCCAAAAGTCCCAAAGAGAACTTGAATTAAGGAACTAGACACTATCAGATATTCCTCTGCACTCTCTTTGTAGTGGAGACTGAGTCCTATTAAAATCCTGGAAACACAAGCTCCCAGATCAACTTCATCACCACTGCCAAACAAGAAAGCCACGAGAATGGGAACCATGCCATAGGAGAACATCACAACCAGGATCACCCAAACCTTGGCTGGCCTCAGTCTAGACACTGACTTCTCTGAATGGACAGGTGAGCCCCTGATAGACCTCAAGTAGCTGCGCAGAAGATGGTCTCCTAAAGATAAGTCACGAATGACTCCCGGGTTCTTACCTTATTTGTGGGACTATTAGACATCAGCCTATTTAGCTACATCAGGTTTCACTCGAGGTTCCAGCACCTAACCTTGAGTGGTTTACAGCCCTCTTCTCCTGGATTCCCCAAGGTCCATCATCTGGGGGGGTGGGTACTAAAATTTGGGCCGTGTGTTTTGCTAACATGTGTGGTTGTCTATGTAATTATAAAACGTGGACTTAAGAGTCATTCTGAAGCCAGTGATCAGAGTATTAAAATATTAGTCATGCACAACATACCTCGCTCTCCCCGATATGGTACCCAGAATATTTTGAAAAATAAAGGTAGACTGATTTCATTCCTCTGACCTTGAACTTCGCCCTTTCACAGCAGGAAGCAGCTAGAGTGGTTTTCACCCCCATTCCCCAAGATTGAGGAATGATCAAAAGAGAGAGGGGGTTGAAACTGAGGATGAAGGAGTTAAAATTTCCCTGGATTGGGGTCAAACTGTGCCTTGTACCCACAAGGTTAATGTGGGAGACAAAATAACCAAAGTTCCTTTCTTTGTTTTTTGGGGGGGGATGGTGGTGAGGAAGACTGACCCTGAGCTAACATCTGTTGCCAATCTTCCTCTTTTTTTTTTTTTCTCCCCAAAGCCCCAGTACATAGTTGTATATCCTAGTCGTAGGTCCTTCTAGTTCTTCTATGTGAGACGCCACCACAGCATGGCTCGATGAGTAGTGTGTAGGTCCACGTCCAGGATCCAAACCGGTGAACCCTGGGCCGCTGAAGCAGAGTGCATGAAATTAACCACTCTGCCACGGGGCCGGCCCCCCAAATAACCGAAGTTTCTGAGCTCGCCTTGCAGAACAACAGGAGGACCGCTGATAAGAGAGGAACATGCTGAAAGCCCCCCCGCCTGACTCAGGGTCTTGCAGGAACCTTGAGAAGCTAAAATGACTGATTGTAAAGTTTGGACGTCACAGACTAAAACTCCGCGGCATGCAACACAGAACAGCCTGCCAGGCTGTGTAGAGGATTCTGAGAACTTTAGCCCAAGCCCACATGCTCCCACTCGCCTAGCTAAAACCCCTGCTTGTAGCTTTTTAGGGAGTTCAGGATTACCACATTAGCTGCCTGTTCTCCTTGTTCAGCTCTTTGAAATAGAATTCCCACTCTCTTCCACTACACCCGGTGTCAGAGATTGGCTTGCTGTGTGATGGGTGAGCGAGCTCACTTCAGGCTTGATGTCAATGGTGCAGGTTGGGGTGTGTTGCTAATTTTTGTAATCTCTTCAGGAAGGGTTTGTAGTAGGTTATAATCAACTGTACTGTAAAAATACCAGTTTTCCCTGAATTCATCCATCAATTCAATACAATACCAATCAAAGTCTAAGCAGGTTCCTTTGTGGAAATTTACAGGCTGAGTTTTAAATGCATATGTAAATGCAAAGAGCCAAGAACGGTAATATTAAAGAAAAACAAAGCTGGAGTGCTTACTGTGCCAGATAAAAAGCTATTATAAAACTATAATTATTGGGGCTGGCCCGGTGGCGCAGTGGTTAAGTTCACACATTCTGCTTCAGCAGCCCGGGGTTTGCTGGTTCAGATCCCAGATGCAGACATGGCACTGCTTGGCAAGCCATGCTGTGGTAGGCGCCCCACATGTAAACTAGAGGAAGATGGGTATGGATGTTAACTCAGGGCCAGTCTTCCTCAGCAAAAAGAGGAGGATTGGCAGTAGTTAGCTCAGGGCTAAACTTCCTCAAAAAAAAAAAACCTATAATTATCAAAACTGTGTGGTAGGTGCACATGAATAGACAGAGCAATGCAACAGAACACAGAAACCAGAAACATCCACCTGTGGACGGTTGTGTTGCATGACTTGTGACAAAAGTGACACCACAGTGCACTGGGGAAAGGATGGTCTTTTCAATACACGCTGTTGGGCCACCTGGATATCCACAGAGAAAAAATAATCCTTGATGCCTACTTCATATGATACACAAAAGTCAATTCTGTAGAGATCATAGATCAAAATGCGAAAGGCATAAAAATAACACTTTTAGGAAAAAACATAGGAAAGGATCATGATAACTCTGAGCTGGGCGATATTTGTTAAACAAGACATAAAAAGGACTGGCCATAAAGAAAAAGTTGGACATCCTGGAATACAATGAAATTAAGAACTTCCGTTCCTCAAGACACCAGTAAGAGAAAGAAAAGTCAAATCCCAGACTAGGAGAAGCTGTTTGCAACACATTGCTCTGACAGAGAACTCTGGTTCAGCACATGCAAAGGGCTCCTGTGAATCAATAAGAGGACGGCAGACAGCCCAACAGAGAAGGATAAATCACCAACGAGGATGATATCGAAATGGCCACAGGACACCTGAAAAGATGCTGACCTTCATCACACATCAGGAAAATACTAATTAAAATCACGAGGAGAAGGCACCACACACCCACCAGAATGGCTGCAATAAAAACCCAGACATGCTAAGTGCTGCCAAAGGTGTAACACCCTCAGCCTCGGGGAAGGTACTGGAGGACACTCACCCTGGTAGCGATTATTAAGCTCAACATTCAATGCCCTAGGAGCCAGCAATTCTGCCTCTGTGTGGACATTCACAGAAACCTGTCACACGTTCAAAAGTCACGCACCTGCATGTTCACTGCAGTGCTATGAATAAAACTCAAAATGCCCCAAATGCCACCAATCGTAGGACTGGTAAGAAAAAATGCACAGGATGAAACACGCAACAGCAACGAGAAGAAATGAAGCAGAGTCACATACAACAACCTGATAAACCTCACATAACAAATCTCATGATGCTGAGAGAAAGGGGCCGGGCCAGGGTACACGCTGCGCGATCCCATTTACATAAAGTCCCCAAACAGGGAAACTCAATCCACAGTCAGGACAGGGGTTACCCTTTGGGGCTAGTGACTGGACGGGGGAGACAGTGGGGTATGTGGGGGGCTGGTTATGTTCCGGCTCCTGTTCATTCTGTGAGAGTTCATCGAATGGTACACCTTGGATTTGTACTCTTTGCTTTAGGTGTGCTGTGTTTCAGTGAAAAGTTTTCAGAACCCAGATTGTGACCAGGAACCAGGCAAGGAAAGGGTTACTGAGAATCTGACCCAGGGGCTGGCCCCATGGTGCAGTGGTTAAGTCTGGTGCGCTCCACTTTGGTGGCCCAACGTGGCAGGCTTGGAACTCGGGTGTGGACCTACACCACTCATCAAGCCATGCTGTGGCAGTGACACACATACAAAATAGAGGAAGACTGGCATAGATGTTAGCTCAGGGCCAATCTTCCTCAAGAAAAAAAAAGAGGAAGATTGGTAACAGATGTTAGCTCAGGGTGAATCTTCCTCAGCAAAAAAATAAAAAAATAAAAAAATAAAATTCCCTATGTCAATTACTTCCATAAATCTAAATAGTCCCTTAAAGGTAAAGGCTTGAAAGGGAAACAGCCTAAAATTGAGGAGGATTTTATGTCACAATCTATAAATTAAGCTATCGTTGTGAAGCCCAGTAGTTAAAACAGAGCAAAAATGGTGAAATCACCCACGTTTGCCTCCCTAGCAGTGTCTATACCCACAGGTGTGTTTTTGCCAAGTGACCAACAATTCTGAAATATTTCATGACAAATAAATGTGATTTGCAAAGGAAAAAAATAATAAAAAGAGCGAATGAGGGCCGGCCCGGTGGCGCAGCGGTTAAGTGCGCACATTCCGCTTTGGCGGCCTAGGGTTTGCCGATTTGGATCCCAGGTGCGGGCATGGCACCACTTGGCACGCCATGCTGTGGTAGGCGTCCCACGTATAAAGTAGAGGAAGATGGGCATGGATATTAGCTCAGGGCCAGTCTTCCTCAGCAAAAAGAGGAGGATTGGCAGCAGATGTTAGCTCAGGGCTAATCTTCCTCAAAAAAAAAAAAAAAAAAAAGAATTGTATACTATTAAGAAACTGAGAAGGCAAGTCACAGACTGGGAGAAAATATTTGCAAATCATATATCTGATCAAGGACTTGTATACAGAATATATAAAGAGCTCTTAAGAGTCAACAATAGGAAGATAAACAACGCAATTAAAATGGGGTAAAGCTTTGAAGAGACGTTTCTCCAAAGAAGCCATATGGATGGTCAATGAGCACAGGAAAAGATGCTCAACACATTAGTCATCAGAGACCTACAAATGAAAACCACTGGGTGGTACCACATTACCCCCTCTAGAATACCCACGATCAACACAACGCACAGCCCCAACGGCTTCCAAGGTTTCAGAGCGAAAGGCGCTCTCGGGTACCAAGGGTGGAAATGCGGAACGGCGCAGACACTTTGGAAAACAGTTGGCAGTTTCTTAAAAAGTTAAAATATAAATTTATCACACGACCCGACAATTCCACCCAAGAGAAACAATGTCCACACTCTCGTGCACAAAGTTCCAGCAGTTTTAGTCACAACAACCAAAAAGTGGAAACAACCCAGATGTCCATCAATTGGTGAATGGATAAATGAAATCCAGTCTGTTTATACAACGGAGTATTATTAATACATAAAAAGGAATGAGGTGCTGATCCAGGCCACCACACGGATGAACCTTGAAAACATGCCCAGTGAAAGAAGCCAGACACAGAAGGCCACACAGTGTAAGATTCCTTTTATATGAAATTCCAAGAATACGGAAACCTGTAGAGACAGAAAGTAGATTAGTGGCTGCCAGGGAATGGAGGGAAGAAGGAAGGAATGGGGGGTGATGCTAATGGACATGAAGGATCTTCTTAGAGCGATGGAAGTGTTGTAAAATTGGATGGTGGTCATAGCTGCACAACTATGTAACTTTATTAACAATAATCAAATTGCCCACTTAAAGCAGGCGAACTGGGGGCCGGCCTGGTGGTGCAGCGGTTAAGTGTACACATTCGGCGGCCCAGGGTTCGCTGGTTCGGATCCTGGGTGTGGACATGGCACCACTTGGCAAGCCATGCTGTGGTAGGCGTCCCACATAGAAAGTAGAGGAAGATGGGCACGGATGTTAGCTCAGGGCCAGTCTTCCTCAGTAAAAAGAGGGGGATTGGCAGATGTTAGCTCAGGGCTAATCTTCCTCAAAAAAAAAAGCAGGCGAACTTTATGGCATGTAGATTACACCTCAATAAAGCTGTTTAAACAGACAAAATACCAAAATTGCAGAGTCCCTCCAGCTGAAATTGGCAACTGCTGTCATGAGCAGGGGTGGAGAGCCCTGGTGGGACCCCGCCACACAGCAGTGACCTCGGGAATGAATGCTTGTATTGGTGGGGTGTTTGCTTTTGCAAAATCTAAACCCCTCTCTTGGTTTGGGGATGCGCCATTGCTGTCAGCGAGGAATGGCATGTAACAGCCAGAGCTGGCATGCTGGCCGCATGATGTCACTGGGGACCCAGGCTCCTTCTCTTTCAGTCTTATCTTCCCTATTATGGGGCTTTTAGCCACATGCGTAAAAGATGCCTGCTGTCCTCTGGTCATCACATCCCCCTTCCAAGCAGGAGGCAAGGACCGGGTCAGAGGGGGGCGGTTAGAAAGTGTGTGCATCTGATCTGCCCCTTTTTATGAAGAAACCACTGGATTTCATGAACACCCCACAGAGTAGATTTCCCTGCACGTCACATGGGCACCCTTCCCTGCAGGGGAGTCTGGGAAATCACACATTCTGGGCTGGCTGCATGGCCATGCCTAAGCAAGTTGGGTTCTACTCATGGAGAGTGGCGACTTGGCAAGGAACGAGAGATCTGCCAGAGGGAGCGCTTCTGGCAGGACCTCACCTCTCTCTACAGCCACCAAAAGACTCTTTGCTGCTCTCCTGCCCTAGCAACCGGCTCTCAGGCTTGTGGTCTAGCCTTGATCATCTCGCTCCCTCTCTATACCTGAAATCTTGAGCAAGGCTTGAAGGTCGCAAGGAGCACCTAGGAGTCATGCAGGAGTGGGGATGGCAGGTCCAGGGCAGACGCGGGGGTGGTGCCCATGGTCCTGGCAGCCCTCTGGCCTCAGGAGTCCACCAGTGCCTCATGGTCGCCACAACCTAGACTAGACTCCACGCTGCGAAGTGTCTGCCCAGCCAGGGACTACATTTCCCAGCATCCCTTGCAGCTAGGCGTGGCCCGGACCTTGAGTCCTTGCAAGGTCAATTGAGCTGAAGGGACTCAGGCCACTTTCAGTCCTGGTCCGGAAAACCTGTGCTGTGCTCCTTCATGCTCTCCACCTGCCTCTGGCTGGAGTGGAGACCACCCCAGGGTGACCCTGAAATTCACAAGCTGAGGATGGGGCTGCATCAGCCTGAGTCCCTGGATGACTGCCTGGAGGAGGGGGGCTGCCCAGCCAGATGATTCCCCAGCTCAGACTGTTGTACAAGCAAGAAGTAAACCCCCGTTCCAGGCGCCATTACTCGTTTTGTGTCTCTTGGTGACAGCACTGGACTCCCAGACTATACACCTCCAAGATTCCTGCCGATTTTCTTAGCCTTGGATTCCAGTGAGCTACTTGATATCCTTCCAGTACATTCTTTTTCCGCTTCAGTTGGCCCAGAATGGTCTCTGCAGAATGCCATCTTCACAGACAATGACGAAATGTAACAAAATCCTCTGCACTCGGCGCCTTCCTGAGTGTTTCACGTGTATTAACTGCTTCATTGTCATGATAGCCCCACAAAGGAAGTTCTGTCATGAGGCACAGAGACGGCCAGTGACTTTCTCCAGCTCGCCCGACCGTATGAAGTGGATCTAGGGCGTGAATCCAGGAATTTGGGGCTCAGAGTCCATGCTCTTCTCCATGATGCTCTGCTGCCCTCCGGACAGATACTCTAGGCATAAAAAGGACCGCACGTGACATGTGTGTTCACACAGCACCACAGTCATGCGCCACATAATGATGTTTGAGTCAGTGACAGACTGCCTATGTGACAGTGGTCACATCAGATTAGTACCAAAGAGCCTGGGTGCGGAGTGGGCTATACCGTCTGGGTTTGTGTAAGTATGCTTTGTGATGTTTGCACGACGGTGAAATCACCTAATGACACATCTCTCAGAACGTGTCCCCGTCATTACGTGGTGCATGCCTGTATTTGCAGTGGCCCAAAGGTGGAGCCAACCCAAATGTCCATCCACAGATAGATAGGTAAACACACTGTGGTCGATCCATACGATGGAATATTATTCATCCATAAAAGGCATGCAGTACTGACACAGGCTACAAAGTGGATGAACCTCGAAAACACTGTTTCGTGAAAGAAGCTGGACACAAAAGGCCACATATTGTGTGATTCTATCTATCTGAAACATCCAGAATAGGTAAATCCATGGACACAGAACTCAGCCTGGTGGTTGCCAGGGGCCGGAAGTGGGAGGGAGGGATGGGGAGCGACCACTTCACGGGGAAAGAGCTTTATTTGGGGAGTGATGAAAATGTGTTGGAACCAGACGGAGGGGATGGTTGTACCACACTGTGAATTCTAAATTCCACTTGATTGTTCACTATAAAATAGTCAATTTCATGTTTTGTGAATTTCACATCAATACAAAAAAAACCTGCAAGACCACACACAAGACCGGGAAATGCAGAGAGGCCTCGCATGGAACTGGGGGCTGGGGGTGGGGGTGGGGGAGGGGTGGGCACCTCGGGAGGCAGGGCAGGGCCATCCCTTTCCCTGTCCCGTGATCGTCCCGGCCACAGCTTCTGCCTCTCCCACTCCCTGAGCTCCACTCCCTACAAGAAGCCAAAGAGAAAACAAGCGTGGAGGGGTGGTGGGGTCTCCTCCACGGGCCCTGCGCCCCCGCCTTGCGCTCTGCAGTGAGAGAGCCGCTCAGTGCTTGCGTCGGGGAGGGGAGAGTGGGGAGGGGCTGGAGGAAACCTGGGGAGAGATGGGAAGTGTTCACTGTCTTCAGTGTGGTGGTGGCTTCACGGGTGCACACACATGTCAAAACATCAAATTAAACACTTTATATACACGCCTCATATCGTGTGTCACTTACATCTCCAGAAAGCTTTCAAAAAATAAACCGAGATAAACGAACAGAGAAAAAGGACCGAAAGAGCGTGTGACAGGATAAAGGGGACAAGGTGGGTCGTGTGGGGCTAGGAATTGCCGCTTTTTATTATAAGCCTCACAGAATGGTTTCAATCTTTAAACTGAGTCTGAAAGTAAACATTTACTGTAATTACACACACGCGCGTGCAGAGACACAATCTTCGCGGGACCTGAGCGTTATGATCTTGGAGCTTCGTCCTGTTTCTGCATATCACGGGTCTGGTCTGTCCCAGCCTCTGCCCTTCCGGCGCTCCGTGAGCTGCCCGGCCTGTGCCGGTTCAGCCTGGCCTCTCCCACCTGGTTCCCCGTCCTAGTTCCTCCCCCAATCACACTGCTTTCTCGGCAGCCTGCTCAGTCCACGCTCCACACCAGGGAGTGATCGTTCGAGAAAATACAGATGCACCGAAGCCAACACCCTCTCCTGCAGAAAACCCTACAGTGGCTCCACTTGCTCCCAGAAAAAGTCCTGACTCCTAAAATGGCCACAAGGCCGGATGCAGCCTACCTATCCCACTGCTGGTTCTCTGGCAGTTTCCGAATGAACCTCACTGGGTGCTCAGACCCCTTGGCTCTCTCTCACCCCTGGGCCTTTGCACATGCCATTCCCTGTGCCTGTAACGCTCATTCCTCCCCACAGTCACTATGAATTTTCAGGTCCTGGATCAGATGCCTCCTCCTCTGGGAAGCCCCTCCTGACCACCTAGGCTGGGTCTGTCACCCTCCACGTGGGCTCCCCCATCCCAGCTCAAACCACTCTGTGTCGTCACTATCTGGGGATGGTCTGTCTCCCTCATGCACTGGGAGAGTCCCAGGAAGGCAGGGCCAGGAATGTCTTGGTCACCACTGTGTCCCCAGCACCATCTAGCACAGGGCCAGGCACAGAACAGGTGCTTGGGGAATATTCACTAAAAACATAAATAAATAAATGAAAACCAATCAATCAATGGATAAATAACCTACTGACTAATTACAAAAGGGTAAAGGGCACTTGACAGTGGACAGACTCGGTGGTCACCACCGAAACCAGGGATCAAACTCAGCATCACCATAACGGGACAAACGGACGCCATGTCCTGATGGAGCTGTCACGGGAGAGACACAGAGTCACCCACGTAGTTTTCCTGTTGGAAATGTTCACTCTGAGTCTAATCATGAGCGCAGAGTGTGGGTCATTTCTACAGGGCAAGTGAGCTGGGAGTTTTCAAAAATCCCAAATCATAAAAAGCGAAAAACGCTAGAAGGAACGGTGTTAGATTTGAAAAAATTAAAGAAGAATGCCCACAAAACAGAAGGCGTGGGCCGTGACTGGATCTCGGACTTGGGGGGGGGGGGGGGAAGAAATCTACAAATGACATTTTGACATTGTGGGAGACATTTGAAAACAAGCAGTTTCTTGGGTGACATGATGGAATTATTCATAATTTTCTTAGTGTATAGTGGTTTTGGATTCTGTGGAAGAAGGTCCTTATTCTTAGAAGACACACATTTTTTTTTTTTTTTAAGATTTTATTTTTTCCTTTTTCTCCCCAAAGCCCCCCGGTACATAGTTGTGTATTCTTTGTTGTGGGTCCTTCTAGTTGCGGCATGTGGGACGCTGCCTCAGCGTGGTCTGACAAGCAGTGCCATGTCCGCGCCCAGGATTCAAACTAACGAAACACTGGGCCGCCTGCAGCAGAGCGCGCGAACTTAACCACTCGGCCACGGGGCCAGCCCCAGAAGACACACATTTTTAAAAATTATTTATTTATTTACTTTTGAGGAAGATTAACCCTGAGCTAACATCTGCTGGCAATCCTCCTCTTTTTGCTGAGGAAGACTGGTCCTGTGCTAACATCCATGCCCATCTTCCTCTACTTTCTATGTGGGATGCCTTCCACAACATGGCTTGCCAAGGGGTGCCACATCTGCATCCGGGATCTGAACCGGCGAATACCGGACCGCTGAGAAGCGGAACATGCGCACTGAACTGCTGCGCCACTGGGCCGGCCCAGAAGACACACACTTAAATTTAAGGATGATGCGCCATGGCATCTGCAAATTACTTTCAAGTGACTCAGCAAAAAAAAAATCTGTGTATGCAGAGAGACATAGATATAGCTGTAAACTGCTATGGACTAAATGTTTGTGAGCCCCCGACCCCTATGTGGAAGCCCCGACCCGGAGCCTGATGGTATTTGGAAGTGGGGCCCGTGGGAGGTAATTAGGTTTGGATGAGGTCCTGGGGACCGGAGCCCCCATGATGGGACTAGTGTCCTTACAAGAAGGGGAGGAGACAGCAGGGCTTCCTCTCTCTCTTTGCCAGGTGAGGACGCAGTCTGCGAGCCAGGAAGAGAGCCCTCACCAGGAACCAAACCTGCCAGCACCTTGATCGTGGACTTGCAGCCTCCAGAACTGTGAGAAGATAGATGTCTGTTTAAGCCCCCCGTCTACGGTATTCTGTTATAGCAGCTGGATCTGAGCTACAGACGTGGGGACAGACGCAGATCCAGGCATGTGAAGGGCACACAGGGCACGGTGTGCACCAGCGGGGGAATCCAGTGTGGGCATTCGGCTGTTCGTTATATATGTCTTTCCATTTTTCTGTAGGTTTGAAACTTTTCCAAATAAAATGTTGGGGAAAACTAAAATACAAACAATTTAAGAATATACAAAGGAAATACACCACAATGTAAGTGGGGATTCACTTCTGGGAGGGGGGTTTGGTGGTGGTCTATGATTTTTAAATTTTCCCCTATGAACACTGATGACTTGTTTGGTTACATCCAAGAGGACAATTCGGAATGTACACAGGGTCAGAGCCAGCAGCGTCACTTTCAGGAACTGTTTTTAAGAAACGACGATTTAGCCCAGGGCCTGAGGACGCCCTTCTGCCCAGCGTGGCTCTTTGGGGAGGTCCTTTCCTTCTAATCGCCAAGGGTGGCCTGATGGTGCCTTCAAGGACAAGTGGAGGCTATGCTGCTGTTTGGCGAGTGACATGTCCATCTTCTTAGCTTAAACCTCAAGACTCATGGGAAAGGAGAGGGGCGGGGGGCAACCTCTGAGGTGCCTTGTACACTGGCTCCTGGGGGAACCCCGTAGGATTGAGCGCCAGGTACCTCAGAAGTAACCTGCTCACTAACATTCCTTGTAAAGACGTCCTTTCCTTCCTCGTCTCGCTTCCCTCCAGAAGAACACCTGTACCTCCCCCTCAGTCAAGGAATAGCATTCATTCACTCTCCCTCTAATTACCTTCTGAAGTGGGGAACAGGGGCCCATATTTGCAACAAGAAAAGGTGGGGCCAGCCTGGTGGTGCAGCGGTTAAGTGCGCATGTTCCGCTTCAGCGGCCCGGGGTTCGCTGGTTGGGATCCCGGGGCAGACATGGCAGCGCTTGGCACACCATGCTGTGGCAGGCGTCCCACATATAAAGTAGAGGAAGATGGGCACAGATGTTAGCTCAGGGCCAGTCTTCCTCAGCAAAAAGAGGAGGATTTGGCAGAAGTTAGCTCAGGGCTAATCTTCCTCAAAAGAAACCAAAAACAAACAACAAAAGGTGACCTGGTTGTCTAAGGGGGACAGAGTTTCTGTTCGGGATGAGGAAAAAGTTCTGGAAATAGATGGTGCTGATGGCTGCACAACATTGTGAATGTACTTAATGCCACTGTAATGCACCCTTGAAAATAGTTAAAATGATCAGTTTTGTGTTATATATATCTTGCTACAGTTTAAAGAGAAAAGGTAATTGGTCATGAGAAATTAGTTTAGTTTCTGCTCGTTTCACCCGCAACGGGTCAACACCAGCTGGGTGTACTGGCGGACAGCTCTGACGGTGATCACCCAGCGTCAGGGCAGACCCCACAAGACAGACCCCCGCTCCAGACACCAGCCAGAAGTGGGATTCCCAGGCCACCTCACTTCTAAGGGACGGGGTACAAATTCGGGGCCTCCTACAACCCCCTCATGTTCGATAATTCGCTAGAACGACTCACAGAATTCCCTGAAGACATTATACTTATAATTACAGTTTTATTATAAAAGACACACCCTGACCGGCGAGCCCTCTCTCTTCTACTTTTCTAAGCAGACTCCTAATGTGATGTGACATTGGTTTCGGTCCTTGCAGGAGCCCCAGGCCAGGCAGGCACAGTGAGGGGGTGAGGAATGACAGGCATGTGGGGAAGGAAGCAAGAGGAGGTGAAACCAGGCCCAGATCCAGGGCCGAGGACTTGAATGCGAGGAAGATGACGCTATGATTCACCTGGGACAGTGTGAGGCAAGAATAGAAGGGTGGGGACCAGCGTCTCCTCGCTTCTGAAGCTCGCCGGCCTGCCTCCGCGGTGGATGCGGTTTGCCTCTTGAAGGATGCTGACCTCATGCCTGCACAGCCCAATCTGCTTTCCGTCGGGTGGCATAGGAGGGTGTCGTTCCCCACACCCTCAGTACCCCTGCCCAGCATCAACTTAATCATTTTGGCCAGTCTGCTGAGCGGACAGGGCCATCTCGCTGTGCCATCCTCTTTCTGTAACCTGAGTGAGCCCGAGCATCATTTTGCAGGACCGCTGGCTATATGCACTTCTTGGCTGTGACCTGGGCGCCCAAGGTGACTGGCTGGTAACCCTGCCCACAAGGTCAGGAGCCGACTGAGGGCCTGAGAGCCCTAACCCTAACCCACCCCCTGGGCCAGGAAGCAGGCGGATGAGAAAGGAGGCAGCCCTCCTGAAAGGGGGCAGGAGGCTTGGGACGGAGGTGAACTGGACATCGGACACAGGCGCTGGGGAGAAGATGCAGAATGCAGGCAGACGCAAATCCAAACCACGAGGAGATTGCACTTCACACCCACTGGGACGGCTATAACCAAAGTCAGGTCGCAAGTGTTGGTGAGGCTGTGCCGAAATCGGCACTCTCCTACGGTGCTGGTGGGAAGGGAAAACGGCGAGTCAGTGTCCAGAACAGGCAGATCTGGAGAGACAGGAAGGAGCCTGGAGGGTGTCCGTGGCTGCCGATGTGGGGAGGTTGGGAGGAAGTGGGGAGTGACTGCTCATGGATTCGGGGTTTCCATTTAGGGTGACGAGGATGTTCTAGAATTGATTGTGGTGATGACTGCACAGGCCTGCAAATATTCTTAAAACCATTGAATTGTCACTTTGAATGGACTGCATGATATGTGAATTCCATCTTAGTAAAGGTATTTAAGACAAAACAAAAGATGAATGGATGCCAGGGCTGGCCAGGCCTCACGCAGAGCTGTCTGGCCCCAGGCGAGGTGCCAGGGGTGACATAGGAGAGGTGGGGACTCTGTGGCAGCATGGCCCTGGACCCCTAGGACCCCAAGCGGAACTGAACCCCTTCCACTACCCCACACAGAGGTGCTGCCAAAGCCAGGGGAAGTTCATCATCCCCCCGGACCCCCAGAAGACAGAGGCTGCAGGCTGCAGGCTGCAGCACACACACCAGGAAACTCGAGGTGGGTCCTGGCCCCGCTGGCAGCTTCCCCTTCTCATCCTTCTGCTTTCTGGGGGCCGCGGAGACCCCCTTCTTTCTCCCTCCTTCGTAGGAGCGCCGTGCTCTGCGGAGGGGCTCGTCTGCTACTGGACATGGGGTCTGTGCCAATGACTGAGCGGTGTCCCAGCTTCCCACTGTGTGATCTTGGACAAGTGTCCTGCCCTTTCTGGGCCCAGTCTATCTGTCACTAGGTGAGGGGTATGCACAAGAACTTCTCAGCCAGACAGAGTGTCTGGGGCTTTCCTGGTCCCTTTCCACAGCTCTCAGTGACAGGACTGGGGGGAGCGCCGCTCTGCAAGTCACCAGGGGCAGCCCCTCTTCCGTTCTGCCCTCCTCCTAGGGCCTTCCAGGCCCCACATCCCCATTTGTGTGTGATGGGAAGTCCTCTGGGTGTCCCAGGAGAACTTCCAACTGGCCACATATGCGGGTGTGGGGGTGGGGGCAAAGAAAAGAGGCTCATCTCCTGGTTGTTGGTGGAAACCACCTGAGGGTCAGGGCATGGGAGTGGCACCTGCCGCCCCCTTCAAGGTCTCCCAGAGCCATTGCCAAGGGCCAAGGAAGCCGCATCTCTGAACCTGGGTTGGGGGAGGGGCTGGTGGCAACCTGGGCGATTGGGTTTCTCTTTTCTGTTACAGAATAAAATGACAACGGATGCCTAGATTTGGGCGCCGTCTGGTGCAAAGGCGTCCTTGATGGAACGGCGTGCTACCGAAGGGCTACAGCGCGATCTGGCTTTGATGACAAGCCAATAGTCCTAAGAACGCGCTAGAAATTGGGGTCTTTCTTCTTTTCCTCCCGGCTGATTATATTGTAAATGAGCGGATGTTACAGAAGCAGAAGAGAGCAAGAGCGATGTCCTTTCTGAGAAGGGGAACCCGCGTGGGCACCAAAAGGGAGCTCCGCGGGCGGCGCGCCCCGCGCCCCGAGGGAGGAGCCCCAGCACGGCTCGCACTCGCGGGGAGCCGTCTGTCCGCCGCCCCGGGGCGGCCGCCCTTGGGATGGAGGACAGAAACCTCGGCACCGACCCGATGCTTCGAGGGGGACTCTCCAAGCCCCGGGGTTAGTGGAACTCAAGGTGACAGGAGGTAACCGGGCGGGGAGGCCGGGCTGGAACAGGCAGCGCCAACGTGACGGGAGAAGCTCTGCTCCGGAGGGACGGGCTTGGGGCAGCGGTTGGGGTGGGGGTCCTGGTCGCTCGCCCTTCTCCGCTCCCAGGAGGCCGAGCGCCCGGGATGGCATCGCCGAGACCCCGTCCCCTGTACGGCGGGGGGGGGCGCAAGAGGGAGGGACAGGGACGGGAGACGGAGGAGGTGGGCATGGCTCGCCTGCCCTCTCCTTGGCTGGGCCCCAGCGGCTGTGCCCTTGACCCGAGGCGGCGGCGGTCGCCCCTGCCCATCTGGGACCGGCTCCGGTGCCCTTCTGAGATGTGGGGGTGCTGTCGGCTCTGCCGCGTCCACTCCCTGGGGGCCTCAGCGTCCCTCCTTGGATCCTTTCGCGCTACCCACACCTGTCCACACTGCCGTCCTGCACGGAACTCGCTTCAATAAACAAAACGAATGCAGGCCCCGGGGTCCCGTTCGCCTGGCCCGGAGGTCCTGCGCAAAGGCGCCCCCGCAGCGCATCTGGGCCCCTCTGCCCGGCTCCGGCCGCTCCGTCCACTGCCCGCGGCGGCCGGGCGTCTGCACGTGCTGCGCCGGTTTCTAGAACACCCTCCCGGCCGAAGCTCCTCGGGAGACCGGCTCATAAATGGACCCTCTCCCGGGAGGGTCACTTTCTCCTCCGACCCTCCTGCTGGTCACTTTAAAAGACGGAAACAGAACACTTTATGGGCTGATTCCCACTTTGTCCCTAGGTGCATATCTACCAGGATGCGTACATTTAGGACGTGAAACACAGCTAAAAATTAACGATCATCTCTGGGCAGTGGGATTACAGGTGATCTTTTCATTCCATTTTGGTTTGTCAGGTGTTTGCTGAGTGTTCTGTAGGGAGCCTGCCAGGACTCGCAATATGTAGAAAATAACCACTAGGAAACAAAGAAATGACTGGAACGGAACTCCTTTCTGTACTGACTTCTATGAGTCCAGGCTCTTCCCTGCCGGCAGCAATCAGCTCACACAGGGCCTGGGGCCGTACCCTCCTTTCCATAGCCCCAGGCCCTGCATGACCTGGTCACTGACTCCTCGTTCCTGCCCTACTATGCTGCACACTCTAAGCTCCAAGACTGGGATTTATATACGATTTCTTTTTTTGGCACAACCTCTTCTCACTGTCACCCCTGGGCCTTTGCACATGCTGTTCCCTGCGCCTGGTTGCTCCTGGACTTCACCCCAGGTGCTTTTTCCTTCTGTATGTTTTTCTTTTCTTTTCTTTTTAAACATTGGCACCTGAACTAACAACTGTTGCCAATCTTTATTTTTTTCCTGCTTTTTTCTCCCCAAATCCCCCCAGTACATAGTTGTATATTTTAGTCATAGGTCCTTCTAGTTGTGGCATGTGGGACGCGGCCTCAACATGGCCTAATGAGCGGTGCCATGTCCGCACCCAGGATCCGAACCCTGGGCCGCCGAAGTGGAGCACGCGAACTTAACCACTCGGCCATGGGGCCAGCCTGTTTTTTTTTTGCTTGTTTTTTTTTTTTTTTTT
>NC_060279.1:92320555-92339827 GCF_021613505.1 Equus quagga | reverse complement strand
AGGAAGATTGGCCCTGGGCTAATATCTGTTACTGATCTTCCTCTACTTTGTATGTGGGATGCTGCCACAGCATGGCTTGATGAGCGGTGCGTAGGTCCATGTCAGGGGTTCTGAACCCATGAACCCCGGGCTGCCAAAGCGGAGCACGCGAACTTAACCACTATGCCATCAGCCCACCCCTGCCCCCTGTTGGTTTTAATCTGTATCCATTCACTGTAATAAACCGTAACCACGTGTATATCAGCTTTTCTGAGTCCTGTGAGTCCTTCTAGCAAATCATCGAGGCTGAGGGTGGTGTTGGGGACCCCTGACACAAGGCGATTTAAAGATCTGATTCATGTGAAATCCTTCCCACGGTGCCTGGAACCCAAGAAACATGAAATGGACAAGACTCATGCCCTCTGTGCCTCAGTTTCCTCCTCTGCAATGGGGCTCACAATCATCCTGCCCTTGTAGGGTGGGGGTGCTTATGACTTGGGGTGAAGACGCTCTTTCTTCCCAAGCGAGGGAGGAAAAGTAAGAGCCATAAAGGAAAAGATGGAAAAATCTGGTTTATTCACATTGAAAGACTGTTGTAGGACAAAAGACCCCACGAATAAGCATTAAGGACAAGTAAAGCAAGCGTTTCTCACAGGAAACTTAGATGTCCAAGAAACAGCTGGAAATATGCTCCAGCCACTAGGGCCCATCAGGGAGGCACCGGCCACATCCCCCACGCCCATCTCCTCACCCCAAGGCTCCAAAGAGAGGTTTGCCAGAAGGAATCGCCCTCTCAAACTGAGGGACAGTCGGCAGACTCGGTGAAGAGCACCTATAAATAGCTATGAAAAAGACTGAACAGCCCCCCTAAAAGGGGAGGTGGTATATTGAACATTGGCCCCCAAACATGTCCACATCTCAGTCCTCCGAACCCGTGAATGTCACTTCATATGGCAACAGGGACCTCACCAATGTGATGAGTTAAGGACCCTGAGCTGGGAGACGGCCCTGGACTGGCCGGGTGGGCCTGACGCGCAATCAGGTGGCTGGATTGAGGGAGGCAGGGGGACATGTGGCCACTGTAGTAGGTAGAAGGGTGGCCCCCAAAGAAACGTCCACATGCAAATCCCTGGGACACATGCATGTTGCCTGAGTTAGCAAAGGGACCTTGCAGATGCCACTAATTTAAGGATCTCAGAATTCCATCATCTGGATTACCCGGGGGGCCCTAAATCCAGGGGCCAGGGTCCTTATAAGAGACAGAAGAGGAGACACACACACACAGAGCAGAAAGCCATGTGAAGATGGAGCCAGAATGGACAGACGCAGCCACAAGCCCAGGAAAGCCTGGAGCCACCAGAAGCCGGAAGAGGCAAGGAACAGAGACTCCCCTAAAACCTTTGGAGGGAGCACAGCCCTGCCGACACTTTGATTTCAGCCTTGTGACTTCCGTTTTCTGGCCTGCCAAACGGTAAGAGAATAAACGTGTAAATAAATGTGTATTGTTTTAAGTCAACAAGTAAGGGGTAATTTGTTACAGTGGCCGCAGGAAACTAGTACAATGGGCAAGAACTTGAACAGATACTTCACAAAAGAAGATAAAAAGAATGGCCAATAAGGGCCCAGCCCCGTGGCTGAGCAGTTAAAGTTCTGTGTGCTCCACTTTGGTGGCCCAGGTTCTTGGGTTCGAATCCCACACACAGACCTATTCCACTCACTAGCCATGCTGTGGTGCCATCCCACATACAAAATGGAGGAAGATCGGCATGGATGTTAGCTCAGGGCGAATCTTCCTCAGCAAAAAAAAAAAAAAAAAAAAGGAATGGCCAATAAGCACATATAAAGATGTGCAACATCATTACTCATCAGAGAAAGACAAATTAAAACCATGATAAGATACCACTACATACTTACTAGAATGATTAAAATTAAAAAGGAGAAGAAAGAAAAGACTGTCAATATGGATCACTGTTAGGGATGTGGAGCTGCTGGAACTTTCTTCCGGGGTGGGGAGGGATGAGGGAGGGAGCGGGAGGAGAATGTCATATGGTACGGTCACTTTAAAAAAACTGGCCGTTGCCCCTAAGAGTAAACACACACTCGTCCCGTGACCCAGGAGGCCCAGTCCTCGACATTCCCAAGGGAAATGAGCACCGGCCCACCAAACCCTCGAACAGCGTGGTCCTAGCAGCTTTGCTCATCACAGCAAACACCGGGTCAACCTGCGTGCCGGTGATCGGTTAGCTGGGAAACAAAGTGTTATAGTCGACAATGGAATACAACATGACAACAAAAAACAACAAATGGTTGCTACACAGAACAACATGGCTGCATCCCTCAGATTTTATGTTGAGCCAAAGAAGCCAGATCCAAAAAAGAACATTGCACAGGAGTCCATTGATTCAAAGTTCAGGAACAGGCAAATCTAATGTGTAGCGACAGGTTCCAGAACAGTGGTCACCGCTGGGAGGGGGTGCTGCCTGGGAGGTGGCAGGAGGGAGCCTTTGGGGTCCTGGAACGTCCGCTCTCTCGACCCGGGTGCTGCTTACGCGTGTGTGCCCTTTGTGAGCATCACTGAGCCACAGGTCAGTGTGGTTGACACGCTATACTGTGTGTTTCATTCCAACTAAAAGAAAAACTGGAGGAAAAGGGATATATCCAATAAGAAAAATGACCCAAGGATAGAAACAGAGCTTTGACAATCTGGAAAAAAATAAGCTGCCCAATAAAACATGAGCTATAAAAGGTATGATTACTCTTTCGACACATACTACTTAAATGTGCTGTCAGAATATTCGTATCCAGAGTTGAGAAATTATTTTTCCTCCCAGGCAACAGAACAGAAAGCCATGAGAAGTCTCTGGAAAATCCAGGCCCTCCACACCCCCAGCAAAGTGGAGTCATCTTGTTCTGTCTTTCTCTTTTCTGCTTTTTCTCCCCAAATCCCCCCAGTACATAGTTGTATATTCTAGTTGTGGGTCCTTCTACTCGTGGCGTGTGGGACGCCACCTCAGCGTGGCCCGATGAGCGGTGCCATGTCCGTGCCCAGGATCCGAACCGCCGAAACCCTGGACCGCCTAAGTGGAGCACTCGAACTTAACCATTCGGCCATGGGGCCGGCCCTTGTTCTTTCTTTAATTAGGAGGTCAGAGTTACTCAGGATGAGCCATCGGAAGGAGGCTGTGGGAGTGTCTTCATTCCCTGTGGCGGCCGTAACGTACTACCATGAACTTAAAACAGCAGAAATTGGTTCTCTCGCAGTTCTGGAGGACAGAAGTCCCAGCTCAGCATCACTGGGCTGAAATCAAGCTGTCAGCCGGGCTGTGCTCCCTCCAAAAGCTCGAGGAGAGAATCTGTGCTTTTCCTGTTTGTTTGTTCTGATCGCACCGGGAGTCACGCTTGTTCAGTGTCCTGGTTGCATGTATCTTGTTCATCACGTCTTTGCATCTCTATCTAAAGAAATGAGGAAAGTGGGGTTCAGAGACTAACCTTCCTGGGGTCACACAGGAGAAGAGCCAGGACTGGAACTTACTTCTCTTGAATCATAGTGCAATGCCCATTTCACTACCACCACAGCATGCTTTGAGATCGGCCCTCCTGGGCCAGCCCCAGTGGCCTAGGGGTTAAGTTCAGTGTCCTCTGCTTTGGCAGCCCGGGTTTGGTTCCTGGGTGTGGACCTACACCACTCATCTGTCAGTGGCCATGCTGTGGCGGTGGCTCACACACAAAAAGAAGAAGGCTGGCAACAGATGTTAGCTCAGGGCCAATCTTCCTCAGCAAAAAAAAAGATCAGTCCTCCAGAGGCTAATTATAAAATAACTCAGTGTTGATAAACAGAATCTCAACTGTTTTTAAAGTTTCTGTTGAATACATCAACTTTATATTTTAGCTCAAAGACCATGACAACTGTCCACTGAAGATCGAAACACAGACTTTCTTTTTCACGACTTTATAAACACAAAAGGTTTTCCGTGTGCATTGTGAACCTTACTGAATATTATCATAAACAAATGAAATTTTTATTCTCTATTACAGAGATGCTGAATCTAAGTAGAAAAGGATTTCTATAATATCTATTTCCTGACATGCATACGAGAAAATTCGGCTGGTTGAGGGACAGTCCTCAGCCATCTTCTGGCTAAGGCCGCCCAAAATAGCTGAGTCGTGCAGCGTGAAGAATACGGACTTTGAAGTCACAAAGCTTGCTGGTTCACTCGCAGATGCTAATTTACCAGCTGAAATGAGATTTGGGTGGTAACAATTTCTTTTAGCTAGTTTCTCGAAAGAATTAAAAATAGGGTTCTAAATATTTTGAAGGCGGCTTGAGAGGGCTATTTTGCAGGGGGAACTTCCGTTACCCAAAAGTGGCAACAATTCTAAATAGCTTCTCCCTAGGGATGCACGGCCCATCCCCTTTCCTGACATCCTCCTGTGTTCTCATTCTTTGTGCATCTTTCACAAGTTTCCTACCACTTAGTGGTCATTGTCTCATCACCCACTTCCTTCCAAATGCTTTTTTCTCCATCTTATTTTATGGCTTTATGATAAATTTTCAGGTATGTTTATATAGCCATACATCAAACAGCGTGGCCCCGAGCAGTAAGAGCGGACAGTTTCGCTCTTGTCCCTTTACACGTGTCTGTAGCGTATCCAGGATTCTCACCCTGCTTCTGGGCTTTCCAAAGGGGGATCTGCCCTTTGCCTCTTCCAGCCCTGTGGCTGCTGGCGCTCCTCGGCTCGTGGCTGCCTCATGGCGATCTCTGCCTCTGAAGTCAGTTACCGTCTCATCTTCCACGTGTCATCTCCCTCTGACGGTCTCGTGTGAGCGCCCTGTGATGGCACTTAGGCTCTGCTGGATAATCCCGAAAAATCTCTTCACCTTAAGATCTTTAACGTAATTACATCTGCAAAGGTGTCATCACATCAGGTCACCTTCGCAGGTTCTGGGGATTGAGACCTAAGCTCTCTGGGGACCACCATTCAGCCCACTACCAGGTGGAAGGGCCCGGAAGCCACGGGCTGGCTGGGGATCTTGTGACTCTCGTGGATTCACTGTGGGAGAGTCAGTGAGTGACAGAGAGAGGTCTGAAGGGTCCACACCAGCAAGGTGCCCGTGGGGAGGAACTGAGGCCCCCGGCAAAGAGCCAGTGCCTTTCCCAGCCATGTGGGTGAATCCTCGGAAGTGGACCCTCCGGCCCCTGTCAAGTCTTTGGATGACTGCAGCCCCCGCCCAGACCTCATGCCAGACCCCGAGCCAGAACCACATGGCCAAGCCCCCCCTCACTTTCCGACCCTCAGCAAGTGTGTGCGATAACAAATGTTTACTGTTTATTGTGTTAAGTTTTGGAGTAATGTGAGCAGTACCTAATAGACGTGGCAAGAGGGGAGGGCTCGGGGCTGGAGAGGGCCCTCTGGGGGACGTCATCCTTACGGAAATCTCCTTTTTCTCAAGGACACTGAATTTCTGGGCTGTTACGTAAGTGGAACTTAATTTAGGAAAGCTGCAGAGCACAGCTTTCATCACCTACCACTGTGCCTGCTTGGGGCCTGACCAGCCAGGAGCCATACCCCATGTGACCGCTGGTGTCCCAAAGGAGATGCAGACATGGGGAGGACATAACATCTGGCCACATGTTCCCAGGAGAGGCTCCTGTTCGAGTGGGATGTGGGAATTCTGGGGATGCTAAGGTCTGGAAGATGAACTCTGACCTCTGCTTACATGGCCCCCCAACTCCAGGATGGCAGATATTCCCCACCTGGCACCGCCTCCAGAACACTTTTAAGCTAACAGGTGACATTCACCCGCCAGATGGAAAGCCTGATGCTGCTCTCAGTTCCATCATCGAAACCCTCTACGCTTCAGAGGTTATTAACGTGGGGCAACAAGCAAAGCCCGGTCCTCGTGGCTGGGGGCGATGAAATGGGGCTGTGATGAAGACAAAAGATACAAATTCGCCCCCAAATCAATCTTGCAACATAAAGACACAATGTTTTTCAAGGAAGTTGAGAAGCTGCTTCAGCAATGCATTTCAACAATAGGTGAGTGGATAAATAGACTGTGGTACATCCATTCAGTGGAACATTATTCAGTGCTGAAAAGAAACAGGCTGTCAAGCCAGGAAAAGACATGGAGAGGGCTTAAATGCCTATGGCTAAGTGAAAGAAGCCAATCGGAAAAGCCTGCCTACTGCATGAGTCCAACTAGATGACACTCTGGAAAAGGCAAATGGATAGAGACAGAAGAAAGATCAGGGGCTGCGGGGCTCAGGGTGGGGAGGGAGGGGTGAACAGGTGGGGCGCAGGGGATTTTTAGGGCAGTGAAACCATTCTGTAGGATCCCGTAACGGTGGATACGTGTCAGTGTACATTTGTCCAAAGCCACAGAATGTACACCACCACAAGTGAGCCCTAACGTAAACTGCGGCCTTTAGTTATGTGTCAGCACTGACTCATCCATTGTAACAGACGTACCGCACTAATGCAACAGGCTGATAACAGGGGCAACTCTGTGTGTGTGTGTGTGTGTGTGTGTGTAAGGCGATACATGGGAACTTTCTGTACTTTCTGCTCAATTTTTCTGTAAACCTGACAGTGCTCAAAAAATAAAGTCTATTCATCTTTTTAAAAAATGCATGTCAAGGACCGAAGGCACAAGAATAACTCAGAGAAGTTTGCAAATAAGAACAAGACTGCCGGGCTGCCTAGAAGAGACCAGAGTATACTTTCAAACTCTTGTCATTCAAGATGTGATGGCGAGCTTATACGGTGATGTACGTCAATTATCTCTGAATAAAACTGGAGGGAAAAAGAAACTAAGAACGTGCATATGAACCAAAAAACAAGAAAACCGTGATGATGATGGCACAGGATGGACAAACGGACGGCAGGACAGGATTGAGAAAGAGGTGCCTGTGTGAGGGGACAGTAGCAGATGCTGCTGTCCAGGCTCGGGCGAGAAGGGGAAGGATGGACTGTCCCATGTGCTTCGAGACATCAGCCACCCCATTCATTAGGAAATTGAAGAAGGCAGATTCCGACCTTACACTCGTCAAAAAACAAAACACATGGGCCAGCCGGATGGCATAGTCGTTAGGTTTGTGCGCTCTGCTTTGGTGGCCTGGGGTTCACAGGCCCAGATGCTGGGCACGGACCTGGCATGACTGGTCAAGTCACGCTGTAGAGATGTCCCACATAAAATAGAGGAAGATGGATGCAGATGTTAGCTCAGCGAGAATCTTCCTCAAGTAAAAAGAGGAAGATTCGTAACAGAGGTTAGCTCAGGGCAAGTCTTCCTCACCAAAAAAACCAAAACAACAAAAACAAAAACAAAATAACCCCACAATGCTTAATTTCAATGAACAACTTGAACACAAAACTTGAATAAAAATATTAGAAGAAAGTAGAGTTGAAGATATAAATCCTTGAGGTACGGGAGCCCTTCTCAAAAAAAGACAGAAAAAACAAATGCCTGAAAGGAAAAAGACAAATAGAAGTGTTTACTTTAAAGTGAAAAGCTTCAGTAGGACCACACACACCAGAAACAAACATTAAAGAGAGAGTGAAAACAGGCATTTTTCAAAAGCAGCACAAACGTCCAGTAAATGATTGAAAAGACGCTCAACCTACAGGTAAAGAGGAAAATGCAAATTAAAAGAACAATGAAATCCCACTTCTACAGTTTGAAAAATTAAAAAGTATGATAATTTCAAGTGTCGACAGTTCCTCTGCCGAGGGGGCATTTTTATATGTATTAACTATAAACTTTTCAATGTATTCAGTTCTTTTGGCTTTTGGTAGCTCCCTACGGAAATGCTCACACCGGCCAGGGAGGCGCGGGCAGACGGCTCAGTGTCGCAAGAGGAAAGAAGGGGACAGTGTCCGTGCCCACAAAAAGGGGAATCTTAAGTAAACCTCGCACGGCCAGACCCCTTCTGACAGGGTTCTGCCACAGTCCCCCAAACCGGAGACAGGATTCCTTTAGTGAGGGGACTTTGGTTTCTCTGAAATGGATGAATTTTTTTTTTTTTTTTGAGGAAGATTAGTCCTGAGCTAACATCTGCTGCCAATCCTCCTCTTTTTGCTGAGGAAGACTGGCCCTGAGCTAACATCTGTGCCCATCTTCCTCTACTTTATATGTGGGATGCCTGCCACAGCATGGCGTGCCAAGTGGTGCCATGTCCACACCCGGGATCCGAACCGGCAAACCCCAGGCCGCCCAAGTGGGATGTGCGAACTTAACTGCTGTGCCACCGGGCCAGCCCCCTGAAATGGATGAACTTTTATGAAGAGATAGCAATTTAGAAAAAAGAAATATCACGGCACAAGGATGTGCCCTTAGAGCGAGGGGCACATCTTGGATATGATGGAGCCCACAGTGCCCCGCAGGTCCATGTCAGCCCTTCCCTGGTGGAGCCGCCCCTGGGGAGCCGGCCTGGCACTGCCTGTCCGGGGGTGAGGGGAGCCCCACAACCAGGGTCCCACGGCCTCCTTCCTCCAGGATGTCCCTGATGGAGGGGCGGGCGAGATGAAGGCCGTCAGTTACACAGCTTGAGAAGGAGCTCAGTGACGTCACTCGTTAGTAAGGACGAGGACTGTCTTTCCCACGGCCCCGCGGGCTACAATGCAGAATAAACAACAGAAGCCTGCCCGAGGGAGCCCAAATCTGAGACCCCAGGGCCGAGGGAAGGGCAGGCAGGGGCTGATCCTTATCTCCCCACGTCTGGTTCTGCTGCAGCGTCACGGCTCAGGACTGTCTGCTCCACCTCTGAAATGTTCACGTGCCCAGAATCCCACTTCTTCCTACCTCCACCGGCTCCGCCTGCTCCAGCCACCATCACCTCCCGCCTGGACAATCACAGTCACCTCTTCACTGGGCTGGCGGCTTCCACCTTCTCCCCGCCACAGTCTGCTCCCCACGTGGCTGTCTGAGGGATCCTGTTAAAACTAAGTGAGCTCCTGTCCTTCCTCTGCTCAGAGCCGTCCTGTGGTTCCCGCCTCACCCGGAGTAAAAAAGCCCCAATCTTCACCGTGGCCCAAGGCAGCCCACTTTGTGCAGGCTCGTATGATACACACATACGAATACGCTTTTCTTTACAAAATGGAATAAAAGGAAAAAGAAAGTAACAGAGTCCACTTTGCACATGGTGAGGGCAAGAAGTGTTTAGCGGAACCTTGTCCTAACAAGATATATAATATAGAGGCCGGCCTGCTGGTGCCGTGGTTAAGTTTGCATGTTCTGCTTCGGCGGCCCGGGGTTCACTAGTTCGGATCCCGGCTGCCGCTTGGCAAGCCATGCTGTGACAGGCGTCCCACGTGTAAAGTAGAGGAAGATGATCATGGATGTTAGCTCAGGGCCAGTCTTCCTCAGCAAAAAGAGGAGGATTGGCAGTAGTTAGCTCAGGGCTAATCTTCCTCAAAAAAAAAAAAAAAAAAAAAGGGCCGGCTCCGTGGCCGAGTGGTTGAGTTCGCGCGCTCCGCTGCGGCGGCCCAGGGTTCAGATCTTGGGCGCGGACATGGTACCGCTCGTCAGGCCACATTGAGGCGGTGTCCGACATCCTACAACTAGAAGGACCTGCAACTAAGATATACAACTATGTACAGGGCGGGTTTGGGGAGATAAAGCAGAAAAAAAAAAAAAAAAAAAGAAGAAGATTGGCAACAGTTGTTAGCCCAGGTGCCAATCTTTAAAAAAAAAAAAAGATATATAACATATAATGTATGATATGAATATATACTGTTATGTAATACATATAATGGTTTTATGTTGATAAAACATATTATATATACACATACATATCTGTAGTTTTTCTTCATGAAATGGAATACAATAGAATAGGAACTATTAGACTACACTGCACACATTAAAGGTAATTATTTAGTGAAACTTCCATTCCAATGATACATATATACTGGCAAACACACACATAATATACAGTGTTATGTTACATATTACATAAAATGTATTTTTATATTCCATTATGTACTATGTCACATAATGCATGAATTATGCGATATTTAGACTACATATACATAGGGTGAATTGTGAATTATCTAAACCTGTCTGTGGTGGATTATAGAAACTACACGTCTTCTTGTGGCTTGCTGCCGTAGGTGGAGATGGACACAGAGACCCGCGTGCAGGGGGGTTACTGCAGGGTCTCCGGGAACAGCTCCTGCGGGTGGGGAGTGACGGCTGCGAGAACAGGCAGAGAAAAGCTGAAGCACGACGCAGTCCCGACAGTGGATCCGATGGGCCGCCCGGAGCTGGTATGATGCTCCGGAGCTGCGCCAACTGAGACAAAGGGGCCAGCCTTTGTTCTCCTGACCCCTCCCCCGCCCTCTCCTACTCTACTCCAGCAGGCAGTAAACTCTATGGAAATGGAGAGACAGTAAATATTTTCGTCTTTGAAGGCCGTATGATATCTATCCCAAACACAGTCCTCAACTCTGCCATGGCAGTGCGAAAGCAGCCACAGAAAATATCTACATGAATGAGGGTGACTGTGTCCCAGTGAACCTTTATCAACACAGACAGACAGCAGGCTGCCGGATTTGGCCCGAGGGCCTTAGTCCGGTCACCCCTGCTCTGTTCTGACAGCTATAACCCCTTGCTGTTCCAGGAACAGGCTAACCCCACACTGGCCTCAGCACCTTTGTACATACTAACCACCCTTTCTCCCTCCCTGGCAGCTGCCTCCAGGGCTCAGGGCAAACCTCGCCCCTCCCGGAGCACCTGACCCAACCCAGTCGTCCCCACTGCTGAACTCAGACACTGGATTAGCTCTTCTTCAGTGTCGTCTCCCACACCAGGTGTTCGCTCCACGAGGGCGGGACCTGGTCTGGTTCCCGGCTGATTCCCAGCTCCTAGAATGGGGCCGGGCGCGCAGGAGATGCTCAGGAAACACTTGTCTAACGAGCGTGTGGGTGATGCCCTCTCGATTCTCCTTCGGACATGCTGCTCCTGTCTCTGTTCCATGGGGCTGAGGACCCCAGGCCTGGGCACACAGTCACAGTGGCTAGCACAGGGATGGTGGCCGTGTGGGCCATCAAGCAGGCGGGGGTTTATGAGGTCCATTTCCTCCCGGGTGGCTCCCTCTGGGCAAAGGCCTGCCGGGCAGGGAAACCAACAGGGCCTGCCAGGACGTGGGAGAGGCGGAGCCCTCGGGACTCGGTTTGAGGCTTTTGGGAGCCAGTGTTGAAGGGGTTTCTGTCCTTTCCGCCCGAGTCCCGAGTCCCTCAGGATGGGAGGAGCCTGATGCAGCCCGGCACCCTCCCAAATCACCACGGGGCAGGCACGTCATGTCGGAAAAGCATTGTCTGTATGGGCCTCTGTCCCTGCTCTGGACGGCGAGCCCCCTGAGGGCAGGGTTGGGGCTGTCCCGGTCACAGCTGGGACCCCAGCAGGGCACAGAGTGGGCACCCGGGTGAAAGCTTCTTGAAGGAAAGGATAAACGAAGGACACTTCTTCTAACGGGGGTTTTTTAAACATAAGAAAAACGCATCAACTTGAAGACCAGCAACCTCATTGACAAATTTATTCTGACCCCACTCCCCACGTCGCAAAGGTGTACAAAACTTTAGCTAGGAGGAAGCCAGAGTGGGGAGCCACGCTCTGGCCTTGTGCATTTTAAGAGGGGACTCGGGTTCCACTTCCACACCCCTCGTTCCCACCCAGTGGGTGAGGCCGAGGCGTCCCACAAGGTCTGGCCACAGGCAAGGACCTGTCAGGGCTGAGTCTTGAGTCTCGATGTGAGGGCAATGTCATGTCAGGGTCAGGATGGTGCAGGGGTGAGGAGCTTGGGCTCTGGCCCAGACTGCCCATCTTCGCATCCCACTTCTGCTTCTCCCCTGCCTGTGTGACCCTGGGCAGGTGACTTGCCCTCTCTGTGCCTCAGTTTCCTCATGAATGAAACGAAGAAGATAACGTTATGGGGATTACGTAAAGCACTTAGAACAGTACCCAGCACACCTAACCAGAGCTCAATAAACAGGATCTGTTACGACAATGATCACTATTTATTGACATGATGGGCGGGGGAGGGGGCAGTCCCAGTCCCAGGCCTCCAGCAACCAGAACTCCAGCGATGGGTCAGTGCCAAGTGGAGCCCCCCGGGAACCATGGAAACCAGGCCCCGTTCCTGCTCACTGGCTCCATCCCTCCCCCCTTCATGCAGTGGTCTCTCTCTTGCCTTCTCCCCTCATCACTTATCCCACTCAGGTCACTTCCAGTTTTAAAGACATGCCCCCCCCTACCCCCCCCAGGGCCCCAGCTCCTCAGCTCCCTCTGCATCAGCTTCTCCTGCTCTTCCAGAAGGAATTAAGATGCCTTAGAAGCCCAGTTTCTTGACTTTCTCTCTGGGTAGGTCTCGTGTCCGGATCATTCGGACCCCCATGGGGAAGTGAGGGGAGGGAGGAACGGGGAGAAAGGGCCCTGCCCCCCCCCAACCTGGAGCTGCTTGGAGACGGGCCCAGGGGGACAGAATGCAACCCCTGCCTCTGGGGTGCCGTGGCCTCTGTGGAGGTCCCCGCCGTGCCCCCAGCCCCCTCCAGGCCCTGCACCCGGCTCCGCCTCCCTCCCTGGGCCCCCACTTTGCTCTCTTACTCCACCACCTTGGACAACCACCCTCATTGGCTGTGTGGCCTTGGGCAAGTCCCTTTGCCTCCCCCGGGCCTCAGTTTCCCCATCTGAGAAAGAATTCACAGGATGACTTCCTGCCCCTCACCCCATCAGAACCCTCTCAGCTTCTCTCCTATTTTGATGAGCTTTGCGCCATTTTCATCTGTCATCCTTCTCAGACACACCCTTACGATGCCTTCCTCAGCCGGGGCTCCTTTAATCGGGAAACATCTACAGTCTGAGCCACAGACAAGGCGGGGAGGCCCACGCCCCTCCCTGCTTGGGTGGGGAGCCCTGGGAGAGAAACCAAGCAGTGAAGGGCGGTTTCTGGACGGTTTCTCATGGGGAGGGCCAAATGCCCAATGGGGTTGGCAGGGATGCCAGCGTACTCTTGGGGTGGGGTGGGGGTGTAGTGTGTTGAATGGCGGCTCCCCAAAGGGGATGTCCCACCCCAACCCCTGGAACCTGTGAATGTGAGGTTATTGAGAAAAGGGTCTTTGTAGATGTCACTAAATTAAGGATCTCGAAGTGAAATCATCCTAGATTTAGGGTGGGCCTTAAACAGAACCCTCACTTATGAGAGACAGAGGAGGAGAAGGCCACGAGAAGATGGAAGGCAGAGACGGCAGACATACCAGGGAGCACCGGGAGCCCCCAGCAGTGGAAGAGGCAGGAAGGCCCCGGGGGAGCCTTCAGAGGGAGCACAGCCCCGCCGACACCGTGATGGCAGGTCTCGGCCTCCAGAACAGGGAGAGAAGAAATTCCTGTTGTTTGAAGCCACCAGGTTGCGGTCATTTGTTACGGCAGTCCTGGGACACTAATAAAGGAGCTGAGAGCACTGGAAGGTGGCCCGGGCCAGTGGGATGGGGGTGGGACTCGGGGCCAGAGAGGCAGGAGGGCACCACTGCATGAAGGGGTACTGCCGGACCACCCCGAGCCCCGGGGAGGAGGGCACGAGCACGCGGATCAGCAGATCCGATGGAAGAAGAGGGATGAGATTGCCTAATCCACGGCCGGCAGTCCCGAGAGGCCAGCGATGAGGACAGCGGGGAAGGTAGGAAAGGGCGTGTCGGGAAGGGCCCAGGGACTCTGGGGACAGGTACACAGGGGGCCGGGGCTGAAAGACAGGCTGGGTTAGCCCTAGGCAGGATCAATTTTCCCACCACGTAAGCGGGGCTGGGAAGATGACCCCGCACAGCCATGGCCGCGGGCTGTGCCACAGACAGAAGGACGCGGGATTCTGCTGGAATATTCCCCTTGGGGCCTCAGGGGAAGGACCACAGATCAGGTTAAGGGGGAAGATGGAATATTTGGTGGATCAGCTGCAAGCCAGATCCCTTTTTCCCCTCAAAGAGAGTGGCGATGCCCAGCTGGAGGCCAGCTTAGAAGGTGCGGGGACCACCAGCCATTGAAAGACACTGCATTTCCTTACAAGGGCTGTACCGATTGACAAAGGGAAGGGGGCGTTCCGGAGTAAAGGATGAGAGTCTCAGAGAGAGGTAACACTGATCAGGTCAATGGGGGCTGATGGGTTGATCCGGCTCCACTCGGGGGTCCATTTTCTCTTCTGCCAGAAGAGTGGGTGTGTTGTCCTGCTGGCTGGGCCCTTGTGGGTCTGTGTGGTCTGGGGCGGGGCTGGAGAGATGAGCCCTGTGGACGTCCGAACAAGCTAGAGGCCAGGCGGCTGTGCTGAAACACACAGTGGCAGGAGCCACGGGTCGGTAGGGGGTGACCGAATCCCAGTTCCATCAAGATCCAGGTGGTTTCCGCGGGGCCAGCACAGGCAGGGGCAGTGCGGGGAGAAGGCCACACGGGGCACACCTGGCCACGTCCAAGTTCAGACTTTAGCAGGCTCCTGTTCCTGGGATGTGGGTGGGGGCACCACAGGGGGCGCGGGTGGCGGGTCCCGGGTGCCCAGCTGGGCGCGCACCTCCTGCACCTGTGCCCGCAGCTCCTCCAGGGCGCCCTGCGGCGGCGCCACCTGCACCTGCGCCTGCAGAGCCTCGACTGCCAGTGCCAGGTGGCCCACCTCGGCCCGCATCGCGTCCCAGGCGGCTTGCTGCTGCTCCTCCTTGTTGCGCTGCTGCATCTGGTGGCGCCAGTACTCCAGCACCAGGCAGCCGCCGCCCACAATGAAGATGGTGGCCTCGCCCAGTAGTTCGGCGCCCAGCTCAGCGGCCGCCTCCTCGTTCAACGGCTTGATGACTGTGCCCCGGAAGCCCATGATGCGCATCTTGGTCCGCATCTCCACCCAGTGGTACACTGCAGGGGAAGAGAGGGGTCAGGTTGTGCACCAGGAGCCCCCTGCAAGCCCCGCCCCTCTGCGTCTCAGTATCCTAGTAGGAGCAATGGGGACATGGCAGCCAGAATCACGATGGGGGGCACTTTAAACCTGGTCTTGCCCTGGGAATGCCGACTGGGGTAACCCAAGAGCATCTTTTAAAATTGCCCAGGCTAGTGGTTAAGCTCGTGCATCCCACTTGGGTGGCCAGGGGTTCGCAGGTTCGGATCCCAGGCGCCAACCTAGCACCACTAGCCAAGCCATGCTGTGAAGGTGTCTCACATAAACAGAGGAAGACTAGCCACAGATGTTAGCTCAGTGACAATCTTCCCCAAGCAAAAAGAGGAAAATTGGCAACAGATGTTAGCTTAGGGCCAATCTTCCTCACAAATAAAATAAAATTGCCCAGAAGATTCTGGCAAGCAGCCAGGAATGAGAAACCTTGCCCCAGAGGGGAGGTCCTCGGTATGGGGGCCTTGTCACAAGGAGCTCCCAGGGCACAAAGCACCTGGGTCACCTGCCAGACCTCAGCTCCCTCAAGCCACCAGCAGGCCGGTCAGAGTCCTCCCCTGGCACTGGGGCCCTACCCACTTCCCAGGGGAAAGGCAGACGCCCTTTCTTTCTTCCCCAAACGAGGAGTCGGGGCCGCAGTGGGCAGGACCTCCTGGATCCAAAGAAAAGGCAGCTGCAATGGGGGAAAGGAGGCTAAGCCACTGTGAAGACGGGGCAAGCCACGCTCGGCACCAGGCTGTGGCTCCCACGCCAGATTCTCACCAGCCCTGAAGGTGGAGCTACCAGCTGGGAGCTCTTTGAAGACGTGAGGTTGTGGGCACCTACCTTGGAAGAAGCTCAAGAGCTGACTGGGGCTGCTGGAAGGAAGGAAGTCTTCCCTGCCCAGCCGCTTCACTGTGAAGGCAGATTCTCAGCACTTGAGTCTTAAAAACCAAGGCAGAATTGATGCTGAACCTGACTCAGCTGTGCAATAACTCATAGTCATCCAAGGACACGCGAAATGCCTGGGGTGCCCGTTCAGCTCATATGGAGATTCACTTCCAACATGTCATTTTCTTTTTAGCATTTAATAATCATCCATGAAGATGCACAATATATGAAATGTTTTAGATTAATTATGCACTAATAGTCATTTTAAAGATAATTCAATCCAGAGGAAAATAATTTAACATTTAGAACGTTATGGCTCCAGGAAATTAAACAAAATTAAAATTTGAATTTCTGTACATATTTTGGTTGCTGATACAAAATTCATTAGAGAGGATTCTGTGGGGAAGGAAACTACAAACATAGGTGAAAGAGACAGGAACAATGTAAAGTTTCTGACTGTAAAAGACGAGCTTGGTCTTTTTAGATTTTTTCTTTGAAACTGGACATTGGCAGGCAACAAATCGTGAGAATCTGTGGATTGCTGCAGACACTTCAAAGGAAGGATGCACCGGCTGTGTTTGAAATGTCAGTATTCATAACTCACCAGAAATTACATCCTTTGCACCTTCTGGAGCTTACGAAGAGAAGTTTTAGTGGTCAACATGAAAATGCAATAGAGGGCGTGGAAATGAATAAAAGAAACCCTAACTAAACTGGAGCCAGGAAGGCCCGGAGGGAGAGCACTCACACCCTATTCACACATGGTCACTTACACCAAACAGGAAGAGAGACAAGGCTTGCATCTTGGACAGGAAATAAAACTACTTTTCTACTGAAGGAAGATTTTTCTCCCTACCCAGCAACAGCCCAGCCAATGAGAAACACCACAGCTCAGCCAATGACAAATGTCACACAGCTCAGCCAATGAGAAATGCCGCAGCTCAGCCAACAAAAAACCCCACAGCTCAGCCAATGAGAAATGCCACAGCTCAGCCAATGAGAAACACCACAGCTCAGCCAATGAGAAGCTGTTGCCACCCTGAACTGTTACTTTCCCCCAATGGACTTTCCTTTAGAGCAGCCCCTCCCCCTCCCCCTTTTTCTCTATAAAAGCAGCTCCCCTCCTTTGTTCTCTGGGTTTGCCTTTGGTTTGCCATAGCATGCACATCCTGAATTGCAATTCTTTTGGCTATTCCCGAATAAACTCATTTTGATATAAAATAACAGGCAAATTTGCTTTTTAAATGGACAAAGGTGTATAATTTTTCCACTTTTTAAAGAGGTAGGGCAGCAAAAATATTTGATGAGCTCTGCCCAGAGCCAGCAGTAAGATTAAAGGGGTATCCCCAGGAGCCTCTCAGTAACTGCCAGCTGCTGTGGTCACTATTACTGCTAATTGTTACTGAGGCCCTGGTGTGGGGTTCCTGGGCTCCAGGCTGTGGAGACCCTTCCCACACTGTGGTCCTAACATCAGGCCAACCTGGGGTCCACCCGTGGCTCTGCCATCTACTGCCTGGGCAATGACAGCCACTTTGAGCTGCCTCTGTAAAACAGGGAGATGATGACCATACACCAGCCCTGGTGCGGGGCCTGGAGCTGGGCCTCTGTCACCCTCTCCTTCATGTCAGGACCATATAGCAAAGTGGCCAGAGGGCACTGAGGAGGGACAGCACCAGCTTCTGCTAGCATCCCTGGGTGAATGTCCCTGCATCTCAGTGTAGACCGAGCATGGGGACTTTAGACAATGGGTGGGTCTGGGTGTGCAAGTGGGAGTGGGTACATGGGGTGGATGGGGGGCACACATCCAGGGCATAGGCAATCAAGTCAAAGGGTGTGTGTGTGTGTGTGTGTGTGAGAGGGAGAGGGAGAGAGAGAGAGAGAGAGAGAGAGAAGGAGAGAGGGAGAGAGACAGAGAGAGAGAGACAGAGAGAGACAGAGAGAGAGAGACAGAGAGAGAGAGAGACAGAGAGAGAGAGACAGAGAGAGACAGAGAGAGAGAGAGAGGGAGAGGGAGAGGGAGAGAGGGCTTTCAGAGCAGGGGCTGATGGCGATCTCTCTCAGGCCAGTGGCCAGATTTGAGGTTGACAAAACAAGGTCTGCTGGGAATGGAAGGTTGGGGAAAAGGGGTAGCTTGTGAGGGGCCAGGATGGGACAAGACTGAAGACAGCACCAGATGTGAGTGTCCAACAGGCCCCTGGACGTCTCCCAGACACACCACACTCACCACGTCCAAACCCGACCCCAGCTGCCCCATCACACACACTTGTTCCTCTTCCTGGGTCCCTCCTGTCACCACGTCAGAGACCTGGGCCTCATCCCCAGGAGTTTCCTCCCCTACAGCCTCTCAGCCACGCGTCTGGTCCGTTCTCCCTCTTGGATGTCTCTCCTACACCCACTTCTGCTGTCCGGTCCCGGCTCCATCCCAGCTCTGACCCGTGCTCCTTCCCTGACCTCTGTTCCTCCTGTCCATCTGTGTGTCCCTTTCGGAGTGCCTATCAGAATGGGGAATGGTCTTGTCATCCAGTCACTTGTTTGCACGTCTCCCACACTGGACTGTGAGCCCAGCGAGGCTGAGGACCGGGGCTGTCACAGTCACTGCTGTGTGCCTAGCACGGACCAGGCCCACAGATGATGCTCAGTGTACTGTGGTGAATGCATCAATGGGTCCCTGCCCCACCTCCTCCCCATCTGCCAGCCCAGCCTCACTCCTGCCACTGTCCTCCGTGTAGCAGTCAGGAGCTGGCTGAAAAAGAACGAAAACCAAAAACTGCCATTCCCTTCACTAATAAAAGTAACACACTGCATGAGAATTAAGCACTCAAACTACAAAATTAAGAGTCAGAGTCCCCGCGCCCAGCCCTGATCTTAGACCCACCTCAAACGGACCCCCAAATCTTGCCCTCATCAGCCTTGTCCACCCAGCATTACTCCCTGACATTTGATAATAAATAGACATCGCTCATCTCTATTTCTGAGTTTTTCAACTGGAAATGTGCTGGTATGTAAGAATTTACAATTCTCTTCTTTTCCTTTTCTTCTTTTTTGCTGGGAAGATCTGCCCTGAGCTAACATCTGTTGCCAATATTCCTCTTTTTTCCTCCCTCCACAAAACCCCAGTGTGTAATGTATATTCTAGGTGTACCTCCTAGTTCTTGCATGTGAGCCACCGCCACAGCATGGCAACTGACAGACGGGTGGCGTGGTTCCGCACCCGGGAAACGAACCCAGGCCGCCAAAGCGGTGAGAGTGCCAAACTTTAACCACGAGGCCATCAGGGCTGGCTCAGCAATACTTCTCTCTTGACCCCCCCCGGGCCCCAGTGTAAAAGGTGAGCGCTTTGTCCCCAAGCAGCCTGTCCTTCCTCCACCCCTCTCCTCCCTCCCCATTTTCACAAGGAATTTGTATACATTCCTTGTTCTTGTATTATACTCTCTTCACTGTCTCCCTCAGCTTCCAGCATGGCCAGAGAGGAAACAAGCAGTCTCCCCCTCCCCCCTCCTCCCCCTCCTCCCCC